>NC_141607.1:44025480-44298227 GCF_047967505.1 Dipteris shenzhenensis
GGAGACTTTTGCTCCTACATCCCGGATGACTACCATCTGATCAGTAATTGCAATGGCTGCACATTTTGAGTGGAATGTTCATCAGTTGGACATCAAAACAGCCTTCTTAAATGGGGACTTGTTGGAAGAGGTGTATGTCAAACCACCTCCGGGTTTTGGAATTACAGCAAATGCACTTCAAGTCTGCAAGCTTAATAAAGCTTTATATGGGCTGAAACAGGCCCCTCGTGCATGGTATGCCAAGATACATGCCTTTTTGACCAGCAAGGGGCTGCACAATAGTCCTACTGAGAGCACCCTCTACATCAAGATGGATGGGGGGGAAATATTAGTCATCCTTCTTTATGTTGATGACTTACTGCTCACAGGGTCCAATGACGACAAAATTGCAGATTTCAAAACTGATTTGCAGACCCACTTTGATATGTCAGATTTGGGGCTGCTTCACTTTTATTTGGGGATCCAGTTCTCTCATGAGAGACGTGGCACTGTTATGTCTCAGTCCAAGTATGTTCAGAAACTTTTGGACAGATTTAACATGCAAGAGTGTAAGCCCATATCTACTCCTATGGAACCGGGGCTGAAACTCACAATGCATGATGCAGGAGAATCAGTTGATGCCACACTTTACAGTCAAGCTGTTGGATGCCTCATATATCTCTGCAATACTTGGCCTGATATTCAGTTTGCAGTATCTCAGGTGAGCAGGTACATGCACAGCCCCAAAACTATGCATTGGCAGGCAGTTAAGCGCATCTTCCGTTATTTGCAAGGCACCAAGTCTTTTGGCTTACTATTTCCCAGGGGGGGTGACTTGCAGATGCATGCCTACAGTGATTCAGATTGGGCTGGTGATTATGACACTAGGCAGTCCACTAGTGGCAATTGTTTCTTTTTGGGAAAATCTTGCATTTCATGGCTGAGCAAGAAACAATCTACAGTGGCTACCTCATCATGTGAAGCTGAGTACAGGGCAACTTTCACAGCAACAGTTGAATGTGTCTGGCTGAGACGTTTATTTGCTGATCTTCATCTGTCTTTGGAGGGTCCTTCTCCAATTCTCACTGATAGTCAGAGTGCCATTGCAGTGGCAAAGAATCCAGTGTTTCATGCTCGCACGAAGCACATTGAGGTTCACTATCACTACGTCAGAGAGAAGTTGCATGCATGAGAGATCAGTATGATCTTTGTGTCCACACATGACAATGTTGCAGATATTTTCACCAAAGCACTACCACGTGAGAAGTTTGAGGCATTTCGCAGTGCCCTGAACTTATATCCGTTTGGTGATTGATCAGCCTTGTACATGACATTGGCACTGCAGGGGGGTGTTGGAATTATAGATATAATTCAGCAGTGACCAATGTAATATAATAAGTTAGTTAGGGGCACTTTTCCCTCTTTTAGAGGTTTTTCCCCCTAACTGCAGTTAGTTCACTAACTACGGTTAGTGACTACTAAGGTTTTGTCACTATGACAAAACCTTATCCTACTCACTTTGTGTTGTACTCTTTTACACTCTATTTTGCAACTACAGCTTCTAAGCTTTCGACTCTCTCACTCTCTCTAGCTCTCACTCTCTCCATTTCCTTCATAGACTTCACAAGCAGTTGTAGCTTGAATGAAGAGATTTTGGACTACTTTTTGATTAGCCTTCTCCTTTAGTGCTAGCCTTCGTCATGGCTGAGTTTGCCCTTCACCTCCGGAGTGCCGACAGAAACTCAGTACGAAGACTTTGTATAAATGGATGCTGAAGTATGTGTGGGTGTGTGGATTTGTATGTGTGAGAGCATACTTTTATACTATGGTCTACACTGACTGTTGGTGGGCGCTGATGACGTCAGTGGGGATGTCATAGTAGCTAGTCCCTGCTATGCGTGATGGAGTTTATGGTTTTCAATCTTATGAGTGACTATCGTGAGATTGAAACTGTACTATGTTGGGTTTTTAGAGGATGAGTTTGGGAATGTTCTTGGATTCATCTAGATATAAGAAAATTCACGATGGCTTGTGGCCCATGAAAGGGTACAATGCTTCTTCCATGCATTATGCCATAGGGTCTGAATTCTCCAAAAGGCATGTAGATCTGTGCAAAGATCGATGGATCAACAACAGGGCATGTTTGTTCGGATTTAGAATTTAGAAGTAACCTCCCCACTTGTGAGCCGCCAAATGAGGACATAGGGAGGATGACCAGCAGCATAGGATGGGTTCACAGACATGCCACATGGGTAGAGAAGTAGTCTGCCACAGTGGCAGATTTGAGAGAGGCGAGAGGGCTGCCACATGGGCAGCATACAGGCTGTGGGCAGCACGAGCAGGACACGTGTCTGCATGGAAGGGCTGCCGAGGAGTGGCATAGGGCCTTGAATGACGGCTGAGGTGCTGGCAGCAGTAGGCTCTGCAAGCGCAGCACATGGGGCAGTAGCAGAAGGGACTGCCAGTTGGCAGTCTGCTGCAGCAGGTCGGCAGAGGCCAGGGCAGTCGGCCAATCAGACAGCAGGCAGGCCAAAAGGAGCCTCCCATGTGGCAGGATCAGCAGACCAGTCAGCTGAAATCCAATCTGGAGACCTCGGGAACTCTCTCTTCAATAAATCGCAGTTCTACAACCAATCGCAGCAGGCGTGGCACACCTTGATATGCTGTAAATCAAATTTGCAGTAGTAAGTTGGCTTCCAATTGACTGGATAACAGTTCGTAACAGTCCTGGAGCCCTCGGGAAGGCTGGAACCCTAGTTAGACAGCTCTCTAATGGCTGGAACAGACTTTGCAGGAAACCCTCTCCTTCTGGCAGCTTGAACGTGTGAAAAGACGGAGATTATGAGGATGGAATCATCTGTACAATCATCTGGGAAGGTGCGGAAGCACAATAGGAGGAATTTGCTGCAAAAGAGGAGTGCTGGGAGGGAGAGAAGAAGACAATGCACCACACTAGGGGCCAGAAATAGGGCTGCCCCCCCCCCCAAAGGTCTTTATTGCAATAAGAGCATGAAGCTGAGTACAACCTTGAATGAATCTAGGAGCTCTGAGGGCCCTTCTTTTATAGACTTGGCCTAGCTAAAAGCTAGACCTGCTTTCTTAAAGCTAAACTGAGCTTTCCTGCTTTTACCCGCTTTGGGGCAGCTTTTACATCCTTTTTAGGACCCCGTGGGGCCTTCTTTAATGGCACCATCTCCCAGGTGCTTTTTTCCTTGTGGGACCTGCTATTTGCCACTTGCTCCATCTTTTTCAGCCTTTTAGCACTCTTCCAAGTCCTACACAAACTCCAACACTTTAACCCATTAAAGGTTAGCGAAATGCACGATTCCTAGTTCTTGGACTAATCCTATGCCCTTGTGGGCATCCCATAGTTCTCTTTTACCAATTGTAAGTAAAAGTAAACCAATAAAACTTATTCTTAGTTAACCATCAACATTCTTTGACCGAAGTCAATTCTAATAAAGATTATACTTTATTTCTTGAGAGAAGTACCAAATGGTGACATCAGCAGTTGGGCTGGTTGGTTGGGATTTACACACATTGGTTGGCCAGCCTGTGGATCTGGTCGGCCTAATACATGGGGGCTGTCAAGTCCTATAAATAGGGGGCTCATTGGGGGTCGAGCAGATGGTGTACTTGTGGCAGTCATGTCTGCTGGCCTTCAGCAGGAAGAAGAGCAAGGAGGAGTGCATTCATAGGAGCAGTGCAGTCCTGATCTTGAGATCAATTTTGGAGGATGCTGGAGGAAGGTGAACAGTATTAGGACAACAGGTGAAACCCTTTGTTTGGTGCAAGGTTGAGCAGCAAAAAGCTGTCCACATAGCACGCTTTGAGCAGGGTACTTTGTACATGGTCTGGTCTCTTTGGGAGCATATGAAATATTCTATTGCTTCTCTACATGGCTGTCTATTCCTATAGATTTATTTGTCTACTTCAGTGACACTTGTGTGCACAAGACGATTATTTGCATTGTGTGAACCTTGGCACAAGACTTCCGCTGCAGGGAGTTGGCTACAGCAAGCAGCTCTCTATTTTCTGACATGGTAGCAGAGTCCCAAGGGAGACTTACAAGTGTGTTGCTGCTCGGAGAAGAGAACTTTTGTTTGAAACTCCGAAGGACAGGTACCTTTGCGAGAAGGAAGGTGACTTAGATTCAGATGAGTGTGCCATTGTCAATTAAGGTCTGCAGAATTGTATTAATTGCATTGTTGTGTTAGGTCTACTTGAGGATAAGTTACCCCAACGGCCCACTATTCTTATCCAATGTCATTGAAACAAATCCAAGGTCCCTGGGTCTCCATCTGTTGAAGGCTCAAGCACCCCCCGGACCCACTCTATAATGCAAGGATGGAAGGAGCCAAGGGCTTAGTGCAATTCCTCATTCACAAGGGCACACCCTATCCTAGAAAACTTTCACATCCAAAGGCTTCATGGATACCCAATTTGGAAGGTGAAGCTGTGCACCTATGCGGTGGCATGGAATTGTGACTGACTAGATGCGACATTAAAGGTAGTAAAGAATACAGATTCAGAAGAAGTGGAAGAGGGAGGAAAATGATACTGAGGTGCTGTCAATGACTATTTGAATGACATCAGATTTGATGATACCTTGGAACAAGCATGGGGAATCTTGAGGGATCTGTATGAGACAGAAAACTCTACGAGGACCTTCAAACTCCAAAATCAATTGTTCACCACGAGGATGGAGGGAGATGCTGCAGTGCATGACTACTTCATGAGGGTAAAGGTGATCAGGGATCAGCTGGCAGCAGTTGGTCAAAGGTGGACCGGGTTCAGTTGCCAATGCTTATGTTGAATATGTTGCCAAAGAGCTTCAGAACCTTTGAGACTGACTTCAGAAAGGTCGAAGCTGCTCAGCTTTGAAGAGTTGGGGGCTATGTTGGTGCATGTTGAGGCTAGGCGAAGATCTACAATAGAGAAGGTAGCAAGGACAAAGCCTTTAGTGTGCAGACTAAGGGTAAGGGCTTGGGATTTGGGAAAGGGCAAAGTTGGCAAAGGCAAGCCCAACACAAACAAGGGCAGTAACAATTCTGATGATGACGAGGACTCTTTTGTCTGTGGAGGGAAGAAGAAGAAGGAATGCTTCTATTGTGATGAGCCTGGACACTATGCGAGAGATTGTAGAAAGAAGGTAACAATTCTGATGATGACGAGGACTCTTCTGTCTGTGGAGGGAAGAAGAAGAAGGAATGCTTCTATTGTGATGAGCCTGGACACTATGCGAGAGATTGTAGAAAGAAGGTGTATCAAAAGGAGGAGGAGGAGGCCAAGCCAGAGTCAGAGTCGTCAAAATCATCAGCAAACTTGGTAGCACTGAAAAAAGAGGAGCTTTTTTTGGGCAGGACTCTGGGTGGTACTGAGATCAGGTATGTGAACCTAGGTAAAACTGTCTTGATGTCTGACATTGAGAGATGTTTCAATAAGCCAGAGGTACTAGGAGCCTTTGTAAAGGTGGAGGATGTTGAAAGAGGGCAGCACCTGCCTGTGAGCCCCTTTCCAAGGACATTAGGGCTGCCCAAGGTTTTTGTTGTAGGTGTTATTATACCCTAGATTTTGGGCAGGCACCAGCGACAGAAGCAATCCTTTTTGGTGTTGATTATAGCAGGGCCTGATAGACCCTGTTGTCTGCAGCAGTATGCTGCAGACTTTGGCAGCATTAGGAGCTGCTTTGGGCTGCCAGAAGCAGTCCCATGTCTGGGCAACAAAGGCCCAATAGAGAGGCCTTTTATATTCCAGGTAGGGGAGCAGATAGGGCGGCCAGACCTAGTCTGTTCCAGTCGGCCAGCCAACCAGGCTGGTTGACTGACTGTCCACACAGATTGCCAAGTCGGCCAGTCCAGGGGCTGGACAGTGGCCCTATATAAACCCCTCCCCCTATCCATTTCTACACCCAGGAGCCCCCCCTCAGAGCCTCTCCTGTGATTCTATTCCTGCGTACCTATGATGCTCGTACAGGCACCTGGAGCAGAGTTCTGGTGCGGTTATAAGCTCCTTCAGTCTTTTGGAGCCCTACAGTGGATCCTTGTTTACAGGTTCACCATTTTGGTGCTGCAATAAATGTACAGTTCTGTACACTGTGTTTATTCTGAGTTATTTGTGAGTTGAATCTGTATTTCGTGCTTAGTAGTTGTTTCCTGGGCAAGTGTTTCTCGATGTTTTATTCAGTGACAGCATTGGGCCCTCAGACTGTTGTGCTGAGAATGAGGCAGGGAATTCCAGTATCAGGGTCAGATGTGAGGACACACTGTTTCCCAATGTACTGATCACTCCTGCTCCTGCGTGCCTACATGGACTGTTCAGCCTGTTGTAGAGGGTCCAGTCAAATCTAAGAATGATAAACCCTAAGAAGGATTTTGTATGCTGCCTACATGGCAGCAGGTGTGCTGCCCTTGTGGCAGCCAGTTCATCCCTGACGCTTACTCGTATTTCTCTATAGTTATCACTCCTCCATGCTTGGGCAAATGGGGAGTTGACCCATGTTTTCTAATATGCTAATGATGCATTTATCTCCGTATTTCGCATGGAAAACTTGTTTTCAAATCTTGAAGATAAGCCAAATCTATACGGGATCATATGATTGTGCATGATATTTTTGAGGCTCTAGATGCAAGGCTTATTTATAAATCTTTCAGTTCTCATATTAAGTATGTACTTTTTGGGTGCAAAATGATTTGGGGGTATGGAAAATATGCGAAGATTACTGCAGCTTTTGCATGGTTGATGGTCGCAGTGTGTAATTAGGTTTGCATGGATATGTTTTAAAATTGAATGTGCTGAAGACTTATCTTGTGATAAAAGAATATAGTTTATGATGGGATTTCTTGTTGAGTTGGATGCAGGTCAGCTTAAATGCATTTTCCTTCTTATTTTCAGAGATGGTGCAGTATAATCAAACACGCGTAGACAATATTGCAGAACTCGAACACAGGTCACTAGATCCTGTCTCTTTGCTCAAGTAGCTGTTAATTACCAGTTTGTTGCTGAGAAATAACAGTTCTTGAGTACAATCCTAATCATTGGTGGATGCATTTTGAGGCATATGGTCTAGAAATGGCGCATCTATGCCTCTTTAAACATGGGCTTGGCTGCAGACTTTTGTAGAATTTGCAGCATGTACCATGTCATGAGAGGCAGAAGGTGTCAGTCAAAGATCAAAATAAACATTATAAGGACAATTTATCTTGGATATACTGACATCACTTTCATTTAAAAAAAATGGTACAAAACAGGCTAGAGGATGCTGGCTACGGTGTGGGTGTCAGAATGTTAGAACTACTTTGCCATAGAGAGAAGGTGAGCAAAAGGCCATGCAAGATCAGTGTAGTGCATTTTTTTTCATATTCAACAATAGCTAACCGGTTGTGACCTGTGAAAGAGGGTTATTCGTGGCTTGATCCAGAGGAATTTTATTTGCAGGGAAATAGGAGGGAGGTAAGGTTATTGGGAATCCTCTCTTTTGTACATAGTACACTATGGAAGTCACTTTTTGGAAAGGTATTGGTTTATTTCTTCAGCATAGTCCAGTATCTATGAATGACTCTCATTTCAAATTACATGGCGAGTGCAACTTAGCTGAACCTATGGGTGCTTCTCCATGCTGAAAAAAGGTTGCAGATTCACTTGAAAAGGGAACAGAACATGAAGATGAATATATGATTAGTGAAAAAGAGCTTCTTGTCAACAGGTAGCTCCTTAAGCATGTTCCAGTCTGTGTCTGCAACAATTCACCTAAAGTCTATTTTCAGCTTTGAAAAAGTTTTAGTTTGACTCTTATGGTTATTATGTAGTTTTCCATGCTACAATATGTATTCTTTGCTTTAGCTATCTGCATAATGCTTTGTTATTTTTGAAAAATACGAATTGAATGATTGACGACACATCTTCTCTTCTGTTATTGTTTTATGGAATTTTTGCCAAGCTGCTTTTAGACAGCTGAAGACACATTTTACTTCATAACCCATGCAAACAATTTAGCTTTCCTTCTTTCATTAGTTGTACATGACGAGTTTATACAAGCAGAGGACTTGTTTCCAGGTTTAGTGCCTCATTGGAATATGATGTGAATGTCTTCTCTTCTATTGCCTTTGGTCTCACTTGTCTTCTGTTGTGTTATACATTGCGCCCGTACGCTCGCGCCACCCACCCACCCCCACACACACACACGCACACACATATTTTCTTAACAGGTTTGCATACGTGACTAGGTAGTGAAGTAAGTGTTTAGCCTTATTGACCTCCATATCCCACATTGTACTTCTGGATTAACCATAAAATCATACCCCTTCTCTCTCTTTAACACGCCTTCCTACAAGTTGACCCTCTATATATATGTTCTTTTCAAGTACCACTTGTAGTTGATCCCCTATGTGATATATGAAGTGTGAAAATGAGTTAAAAGAATTACCCCCTCCTTGGGATAATTAAGCTGATTTCCATTAGGGGGATCCTCTAACTATGTAACTACGGGTCCTTTTTACCTTCATAGAAATCTCCCTAAGCATTTCAATCTCCAAGGATTATCTTTAGGAGGTTTAATGGTCTAGCATTTGATGTAGGCGTACTGTTATGCTCAGGCTGAGATAACATGACCTCAGAGGGATTGGTGGACATTTTCCTTTAAAGGACCAACTGTCGTATTTTATTTTATTGCGCTTCAAGTATATGGTTAAAGGAATCAAGGTCCTTGGTGAGGGCGAATTGACACTGACTAGATGGTTCTAAAGGTCAGGGGCCTGGGGGCATCAGATGATGTGATTGTTGAGGACCAAATAGAATTAAATGGTACTCCAAGGGAGGGGTAAGTGATGCACCAAGGATTGATCCTAGAATCGTGACATGTGGCATGTAGAATCATCTAGGGACTTGTGGGCTTTGTGTACAGCATGCAGGTGGGAAAAAACGTGAGAGATGTGCATACGTGAGCTTGCTGACACAGAGGTTAGTTGGGAGGAACAAAGTAGTGTCATCACCCGTGATTAGCTTGGAATTGTTATACTTGTCTGTTTCATTTGGTATCAGAGCACAGGGACGCGGGTGTTTATGGCTGGTTGGTTGTCGGGACAAAGAGAGCGGAGGGTCTTTGGTGTTTTACTTCACCGTCAAGTTGAGGACTTGTAAGACTCTGTCATGCAGCCCGTTAAGGATTTGGTCAAGGACAATATCCACCTTGTCAAGCGGTACCATAGGTCGATCGAAAGGGGTTTATGAAGATCGTCAGGTGCGTACACTGAGGAATATCGATCGAGGACAATATGTTATACTAGCTATATAACTACCGGATCGTTTTGGATTGCTTTTCAGGGTCTGGAGAGTTGGTGTCAGGTTGGGAGAAGCAAGTTTGGATTGGTGGATATATATATAGTTGTGCTCCTGTTTTTCCGTTCGCATGGTACGGCATGTGGGATTTTGGCATCGGTGTTAGTGTTGCGTGGCGTTCGCTGGCGCTTCGATGCTCGTGTTTGTCGGGAATGCCTTTTAATCCCTCTTGTGCAATTCCGCTTTGATTTACTCTGTAGCCCACAAATCCACCCACATTGTCATTAAAAAAAAAACAACGAACGTTGATCCATCAATTCTCTCTAAGGCCCTTTGCTTGTCAAGTGCGGAAATGAAGGGCTGCATGCCTTCGCGCTTTCATTAGAAAGTATACAAGTACTTCTAAAGGACGATTGGGAATCCCTGCTGAAGGACTTTTGCCCAAAGGTTGGTTAATTGATTCGAACGGAGCAGCTATGCTCGTGTGTGTTGGTTGTTTCCGTGGGCTTCCCACTTAGCTGGCCACATAGTGAACGAAGATGTTTTCTTGCGACAGTTTAAGAGGCAGTCATAAGGTAGGGTACAAGTGTATTTGGACGTGGCTTTTAGGGGCAAGTTCATCTCGATTCAGCATAAATGACTAGGGAGCTTTCTGTGCCTTTTAAATTGAGCTGTGATATATGCTAGTTCATTTTGCCCTAGTATTTGAGTTATTTGAGATAGGGGGAATTTCCTAGCATAGGGAAAAGTGATTTTGGTTTGCAATTTGGCATATGCCTGGTTGGCTGTAATTTTGGGAGTTGGACTTTCAATTGTAGATACAGTTTCGAGTGGTGTTTAGTTAATTGAAAAAAAAATCCACACTCAATCAACTCAGGGAGGGTTAAACTTTTTAAACGCAAGATTCAATAAAAAATGTAAAGCTATAGCAATGGAAGTTGAAGAAGAGGCTTCAATGGTCAATCCCGTAGAGTCGGGAGTCCGACCGACCTCGTAGGTGTTGCACCTAGCGGCCCATACACTGTCTGGTAGAATTGCCTTATTAGAGGATCCTTTACAACAGATTCTACCTCAATTGCAAGCAAATGTAGGGCAATCCGAGCTTAGAAAAATGGTTCATAGTATGTCTACTAGAAAAATGGTTCAATAGATTTTCCTTTAGTGCTAGCCTTCGTCATGGCTGAGTTTGCCCTTCACCTCTGGAGTGCCGACAGAAACTTAATACGAAGACCTTGTATAAATGGATGCTCAAGTATGTGTGGGTGTGTGAATTATACTTTTATACTATGGTCGACCCCCACTGTTGGGCGTTGATGACGTCAGTGGGGATGTCATAGTAGCTAGTCCCTGCTATGCGTGATGGAGTTTATGGTTTTCAATCTTATGAGTGACTATCGTGAGATTGAAACTGCACTATGTTGTGTTTTTAGAGGATGAGTTTAGGAATGTTCGTGGATTCATCTAGGTATATGTCTACTAGACCATCTCGTGAGGAAAAAGGAGAAGCAGGCCTGTCCGAGCCTGCTAGAGGCACGCAGGGGGGCACGTACATCCCGCCTTGGGGCCTGCCACCTGGCACCAGGCCACACGTGTGTGCCTGGTTGGCGCCCTGGTTTGCGGGCCTTTTGGCCGCCCAGTAGCCGACCCCATAGTCGACTTGCTGGTCGGTCTGCCAGAAAAGAGGCAATGGAAGCAGAAACAAGATTTTGAAGTGTATTGCTACAATCAATAAATGAGTATAAGGTACACCCAATACAACAAAACCCTAGGACAGGGTGTCCTTACTGGACTAAGTGTCCTAACTACTACATGTACTGACTATACCAAGTGTCCTAATTGCCTATAACTAGGCCTACAAGGCACATATCAAGGAATGAGTGGCACTTGGATAGCCCATAGAATGGCCTACAAACCCCACTCCATGGTATGGGCTGAAGTATCAATAACTAATGTCCATGAGATGTCTGGTGGGTGTAAGTGCCTCACACAGCAAAGCCGGCTCTCAAAACAAAACAAAACAAAACAAAAACAGCTTTATCATCCAACTTTGTGCGTGTCTGAGAAGGCACATGTGCATATGCCAAGCATCCAAAAGTCCTCATGTGAGAAATCCTAGGCTTATGACCTGGCCAAGCCTCGTAAGGTGTGATGGTTTTCCATGCCTTTGTGGGACATCTGTTCAAAATATAATTTGCACACATAATGGCATCCAACCACAATTTGTTAGGCAAATGCTGCCTTTCAACATACACCTGGCCATCTCCATGACTGATCTAATCTTTCTCTCAGCCATGGGATTTTGCTAAGGAGTGTAGGGCACAGTGCATTGATGAGGCTTGCGAGAGGTACCAACTCTCCCATCCTTGGGAAATGCGGAGCTATGCTTTTATCTAAGCAAGCATGCTTCACAGACATGCATTGAAGGCATATGCATTTTAGGAAGATCAACAACCATACCATCCTTATGTAACTTCACCAGAGCTCCAAAGTTGAGGTGTCCAAACCTCTCATGCCACAAATGAGTATCTGCCATGGCAGAAGCTCAACAACATAAGCATCCTGCATTTGCAAGTCCAGCATCATCCAAGCATTTGTCATATGCAATGAGTCTATAGAGCCCTTTAGTCAATGTGCCAGTCAACACCATGGTAAAGGCATGTGTAGCATCATAGACTGCACACCTAACACCATTAAAGAGAACCTGATATCCACAAGTAGCTATGGCTGAAATGGATATGAGGTTTTTGCGGATGCCTGGTACATAAAGTACATTGTCTAGAGTGAGTAGATCACTAGAAACAGAAGTAATGGCAACTTGACCAATGCCTCTGTATAAGATGCATTATTGGCACATGTAATTGTTCCTCTCTTTGATGGATGCTCAAGTGAGCTAAATAACTTCCGCAGGAAGTGACGTGCTTGCTAGCACCACTATCAAAGAACCGGGCACTTTTTCTCATCTTTTTAGATGCAATTCTCTTCGTGCACTTAGAGATATCATGCCGAGGTTTCCTGCAATAGTTACATCTCTTTTTCTTCTTCTTCTCCCTAGAAGAAGAGGCATCATGGGAGTGACCAGCATGTGTATGAGGGGGCTTCCAAGTTGAAACCTTGCCTTTGCCCTTGTTTTTATGCTGTGCAGCAGGCTTAATCACTAGCCATAGAAGCATTCCTATTTGCATGGCTTTGTTCCTCCTGTAGTAAGAGGGCAACCAGCTGGTCAAAAGAATAATGGTTGGCATTGCCACCTACAACCAACCTCCAAGTAGTAGCAAAGCCTTGGTATGAATCAGGCAACCTAGCAAGGGTCATAGAAACAAGCAGGGAATCAGGAACCACCTCATCAATGTTGGCCAACTGCTCTTTCAAATCCTTCACACTTGTAAGATAGGCATCCATATTACCACCCTCTTCAAGCTTGAAGTCCTACAACTGCTTGCGGAGATAGGCAATCCTCACCTCATTCCGCACTTAATATAAGGATGCAAGTTGATCCCATGCTTGCTTAGCTATCTTGCATGACCAAATATGAGGGATAATGACCCTTTTGACTAAAAGATCAATCAAGGCATGTGCTTTGGCATCACGTCCATCCCAGTGAATCTGCTCCTGAGTAGGAGGCAAAGTACCTATAGTGGAAGATGCAGCTGCACCAGAAGTAGCATTAGACCCATCACTAGATGAGCCTGAGGCAGTACCAGATGTACCAGAGGCATTACCAGTAGCAGCAGGTCTAGTAGGTTTGACCTCAATGCCTGAAACAATATTCCAAAGATTCTTGGCAACGAAAACATGCCCCATCATTTAAGCCCACATGGGTTAATTTGTGCCATCAACTTTGTTCTCAACCCGAAGCATCCCAAACAAATCATCCTTATTGCCAGTCATTGTGCCAAAAATGCAAGGCAAAAACACCAATCTGACAATGCAAATGAGAGGAGGGCAATCTCTCAAAACCAAAAGGCAAACTACTGCTCAAGCTTCAAAGCTTTTCACCGCAAATGCGTGACTGTCACAAAGTGTACTTGCTGCAAAAAGATTTCCAAAAGGCAACATGAGGTCTTCCAAGGCAATACGGGGCCTTTCCACAATGCTAATGAAGCAAAGAAAGGACTGTTTTGCTGGAAATAAAAAGAATCAATGCCGTAGAGGCTTACCAAGCGATGTAGAAATGCAGCAAGAAAAATGCACCAAATGTGTGCACAGGTAGTCAACCTTGGAGGAGAGGTGAAATGGACATCAAATGGTAATGAAGGGTGCCAAGAGAAGGCTGGAAAATGGATGTGCAGTAAGAGAATGTGCTCCCACAAGGAGGAGAGCACCTCAAAATGAGTGCAGCAGCAATTAGAGGAGAGAATCTCGCAGCCCGAGGCAAGGGAAATGCAAATGAGAGCAAATGGGCTCAAGGAGAGGTCCTTGAATGGCAGCAGCAAGCTTCAAACCCTGATTTCGGTGGCTGTAGGCACTCAGAAATGCAGTAGCAGGCCCCAAAGCTTAAAATTGGCTGAGGTAGAGCTTCAAAATGCAGGTACGCTTCACGAGGCAGCTCCAAACAGGTCTGAAACTGTCCATACAAGTTGTACAGCCATCTGTAAAAGTCGCTGCAGCATTAAATGCACCCGTACAGCAATAGGACTCCGAAGTCTGTCCATATAGGCTGTACGGCTGTCTGTACAGCACACGTGTGGAGGCGGCTGTGCTGCAGCAGGCTAAAACTGCACCGAAAATGCTGAAGGAGTCCCAAAAACAGCGCAGATGCACACACTAGAGGCCCTTGGCTGGCCAGAAAAGTGTTTCCCGGCAATGTAACTTCTTGAAACAGCCTTGAGCCACTTCAGCTTGCAGCAAATGCCCTCAAGAAGAGCCGATGAGCAGGTAGCAAGGAGAGAATGGCTGCCAAACAGCTTGGAAAAGCTGTCAATGGTTGAGGGGAAAGATCCATACCTTGCTTTGATACCACTGTAGGCTAGGGCAAGCAATGGAAGCTCAAGAAAAGAGGCAATGGAAGCAAAAACGAGATGCTGGATAGTATTGTTGTAATCAATGAAAAGTACAAGGTACACCCAATATAACAAAACCCTAGGACAGGTGTCCTAACTGATACACGTACTAACTGTACCAAGTGTCCTAATTGCCTATAACTAGTCCTACAAGGCACATACCAAGGAATGAGTGGCACCTATGGATAGCCCATAGAATGGCCTACAGTTTGATCTCCAAGGGGGGGGGGGGGGGGATAGGATTGATATTCGCGCGTGGAGACCGATTACCTTGCTAGACACCGCATACAAGATCTTAGCCAAGGTCTTGAGTTTCCGGTTTCGGCCCTACTTAGTGGATGTTATATTGGACATGTAGACAAGTTTTGTCTAAGAGCGCAGCATCCTGGACAACATCTTCACCTTCTGGGAGGCATCGGACTGGGCCAGGGAGGAGTCTCAAACTCTTGCGATTCTTCTCTTGGACTTCGAGAAAGCCTATGACAAGGTGGAGTGGTCCTTGAGGGCACCATGTAGAGACTAGGCTTCTCAAACAGATGAATCTTAGGGGTCTCAGCCTTGTATGCAGTAAGTTCTAGTCAGATGTTTATTGGGGGCGACATGGGCGAGACCTTTCCTCTCTCCTACTCGGTTTGACAAGGCTGCCCCCTCGTCCCTTTTTTTCCCCCTCTTTGTGTTGGGGTAAAGGCACATTGCCAACCCTTAATTAAAGAATTAAAGATAGGACACCTATGACTGTCTTAAGACAGTCATAGGGTAAACCTAATCCTAATAAAACACAACTGAGTTTGTGGTGTGGCTCAATCATTCTTCACACCCGCATTTTGAGTGTCTCTCTTACTCTCACTCTCTTGCTCCTCTTCTTCCCCCTTCACTCCCTCTCAACTGGTATCAGAGCCTACCTTGCTCCCCCCTTTCCTACCCAGCCTCCTCTGATAGATCCGTACGGACGTACGGACAGATCCGTACGGCCGTACGTCGTCCGTACAACCGTACGGACGGGCTCGACGCAGGCTGCAGGGCGGCGGCATTTTTCGCAGGCTGCAGGGCGGCGGCGCAGTTAGCAGGGCGGCGACACAGGGCAACTTCAGGGCGGCGCATCTCGTAGGGCAACGTCAGGGCGGCGCAGTTCGCAGCTTCAGGGTGGAGCTGCATCTGGCAGCTGCACAACAGCTGCTATAGCTGTACAGCTATAGCTGTACAGCAGCTGGCCTGTTCGGGCATCGCGCTACACCAAAGGCAGCGCTGCGCAGCTGCTTCAAGCCGTACAGACTGTCCGTACAGTCGTACGGAATTCCGTACAACTGTACGGACGCCTCACCTGCAGGTACAGAAAAGTACAGCAGGATCTGTTTGTTCTTTTGCTGCAAAGACTCGACTTTTTGGGGGAAGTGTACCTGCTACAGGGACAGAGAGTACACAGGTACTCTGCAAGGACAGAAATACAGCAGGTACTCTGCAGGTACTGAAAAGTACAGCAGCCATTTTTTTTTGAAGAGGAATAGTGCTGAAGCACTCTGTTTTGTGCATGTACGCGCAGTACATGAAGCATTTCTGATACATTCCTGGAGCATTTCAGCTGTATACTGTGCATTTGTTGAGGTACAGCAGGTACTCTCGTGTCACTCACGCTTGAGGTGACTTGTACCACAGTGGTGGTGTTTGCACAGTTACTTGTCTTTCAGGAAGGTCAGATGCTTGTTTTGCAGAAGCTTCTATGCATTTACTGAGTGCAATTCTCAGTTTTGGGTGACCATTTCAAAGGGCTTTTGCCTGCATGTGTTTGCAGTATATGCCTTGAGGCAGTGTGTAGTCAGGGAGCACACATTTGCTTTGTTTCCGCAGTGCATTTGGTGACATTTGTTGCAGGTCACATTCTTTGTACGCACCTTGAAAATCTCAGTTGAGCCACGCTTGGTCAGGGCGCATCGAGTTTACTCGGTCCCTAACTGCCCATCGTTGACAGTGCTCAAAAGATTTTCTTCTTGGTGTTTGTGCTTTGTGATTTGTGTTGTTACTGAGTACACAGGGGCAGTCTATGCTTTGCACATTGTCAGGTACAGGAGTCAGAGAGATCTATCATATTGCATGCTACCTCAGTGTTGAGGTGTTCTCCACTTGATTCAGGTGTCACATCAAGGGGCCTTTGCCCAGACCTTGTTTGATAGCACTTGTTTTACCGACAGAGATCTTCAGATGCATTTTCTCCCCTTGGCATAAGGGTGATTGCTTGGGATTTATCCCATTTACTGTTGCAGGTTTTGTGACAGGCTGAAGGGTCATTTACTGTTTTTTGGGTGTTTGCCAAGTGGTTTATGCAATTTAACTCAGTGCAAGACCTCATCTGAGGTGGGAGAAGTGATCAGTACAGTCAGTACAGCAGTGTTTACAGCAGTGTTGGTGGTTTTGTCAGATGATTGTGCACTGTTAAGCACTTGTTGAGCAGCAGCAGCAGTCTGAGATTACTGTTTTTTATGCCTCTTTGAGCTCAGAACAGTTTGTCAGAAGGTACATTATTTGCTGCAGATTTTACTGACAGTAAAAACAGCACCATTGAGAGTGCTTCTGGCTCTTGAATAGAGCAGGTTTTTCTGAGAAATCAGAATTTTTTATTCAGTCTTTTTTTTTTACTTCCAGGGAGTCGGGTACTTTCCTCATCTGATATGGCATCAGGGGGAAGTGATTCTTCAATTCTGAACATAAAGAAACTGGAAGGAGCACACAACTATGCATTATGGGCAGAACAGTGCTTAAATGTACTTCTGTTAAAGAAGATTGCTAAGCCCATAAGGGTGAAGGGTGTCAAGCCATCTGACATGGCAGCTGATGACTGGGAAGAGCTTGATTTATCTGCAAGGGCAGCTATCATGCTCACTATTTCAGACACTCTTGTGTTCAATGTACAGGCTGAAAAGACCTCTTATGGTCTATGGCAAAGACTAGAGGAATTGTATGCCCAAAAGAGCTCAGCCAGTAAGGTTTATTGGCTGAAGAAGCTGGTTGATCTTCGCATGAAGGAAGGTACAACTATGACCTCACATTTGAGTGAGTTCAATTCCATCTTTACATAGCTGATTGCACAGGGGTTGAACCTTGATGAGGAGTTCAAGGCTACTTTCTTGTTGTGTACCCTCCCTGAGAGTTGGGACACATTCAAGACCACCCTGTCTAATTCAAATGTCATTCTTATGTATGCTGATGTAGAGAGCTCTCTCCTTATGGAGGAGATGAGCAGGAAGAATAATGCGGGCAGCAAGTCTTCAAATGCTTTGCAGGTACAGGACAGAGGCAGGACTCAGCAGAAGGGGAGATCTGCTAGTAAGTCCAAATCCCGCAGTCAGTCTCGTGGCAAAAAGGACATTGAATGCTTTTATTGTGGCAAGAAGGGACATGTGAAGTCTAAGTGCTTCAAGTTCATACGGGATCAGAAAGCCAAGAAGGCTGAAACAAAGGATGCAGGAAATGCAAGCAAAGGCAAAGGCAAGGCCAAGGCCAAGGCAGATGACTTGGATGCAGTGAATGTTGCAGCAGAGGACAGTGACAGTGACATACATGATGTTTTATGCTCTTCTGCTGTAATAGCACATGCTTTGGTTATTGATGGCCATGACATGCACACCTGGCTCTTGGATTCAGGTGCTTCTTTTCATGTTACTCCTCATAGGGAGTGGTTTACTTCCTACACAGGTACTCATGGAGTTGTTCATCTTGGGAACAACTATGCATGTCAGATTGCAGGGATAGGCAGTATACAGATAGTATTTCCTGATGGACGGTCATTTATGCTTGATGGTGTTCGTCATGTGCCGCAAATCAAGAAAAATCTGATTAGCACTGGCTTATTGGATGACAATGGTTACCACACCACATTTGGGGATTCCAAATGGGTGATTACTGATGGCCAGACTGTAGTGGCTGAGGGTTTTAAGAGTGATACCTTGTACCCTCTTTATGTTTCCAGTGTGGGTAATCATGTTGTTGCCATAACCGAGCTGCCAAAGGTTTCATTGTGGCATAGCCGGTTGGGACACATGTCTGTTAAAGGAATGCAAGAACTGTCACGTTTGGGTTATCTGCCGCCTCTCTCTTTTTCAGATTTGCCTACTTGTGATCATTGTATTTTTGGCAAGCACTCTGTTACTCCTCATAAGAGGAGAACTCCCCAGAATAGAGCACCACTTGATCTAGTGCACACTGATTTGTGTGAGATGCCACAGCTATCACTAGGGGGTGCAAAATATTTTATTACTTTCATTGATGATGCCACACGTAAGGTGTGGGTCTATTTCTTGAAGCATAAGGGAGATGCCTTAGATGCTTTCAAGAAGTTTGTCGCTCAGGTTGAGAATCGGACAGGTCGTAGGCTGACATGCCTCAGATCTGATAATGGGGGTGAGTATGTGTCACATGCTTTTGTGCAGTTTTGCCAAGCTAAGGGCATCAAACAGGAACTCACAGCCCCTCATAATGCATCTCAAAATGGTGCAAGTGAGCGGATGAATCGAACTATTCAGGAGAAGGTTCGATGTATGTTGTCTTATGCTGCATTACCCCATGGCTTTTGGGCAGAAGCCGTGCAAACATCAGTTCACATTATTAACAGGTCACCAAATAAGGCTTTGGAATTGAAAGTGCCAGAGGAGGTGTGGTCTGGCAAGCCACCCTCATATAAGCACTTACGTGTATTTGGCTGCGAGTGCTTTGCTCATGTACGCAAAGATCTACGCACCAAACTGGATCCAAAGTCTATCAGATGCATCTTTATGGGTTATGGTGACGAAGGTGAAATGGGGTACAGGTTATGGGATCCCGTTAAACGGAAGATTATACGCAGCAGTGATGTCATCTTTAAAGAAGATAGTGTACACAAGGAACCCGTGCAACCTGTGGAATACAGGAGGGTTATTTATGATGATGTTGGACAGCAAAGAATGCCCATTTATATGCAGCAGCAGGCTGCTGCAGATCACCCTGTTCAAGAGGGTATACAGGCTGAAAATCAGCCAGATAATTTTGCCAATAATGCACCACTGGATGTGCCAACAGATGGGGCTGTAGAACAGCCAGATATGGTGGTACAGCCACCGGTCATGCATGAAGAACAGGCTGGACAGCAGCCTAATCCGGAACAGTTTGTTAGGAGGAGCACCCGTGCAGAACGGCTTCCTGCCAGGTTTGTTCCAGGAGCCAATAATGTGGCTGATTTTATCATGCTGACAGATTGTGGTGAGCCTTCCAGCTTCAAGGAAGCTATGGGAAGAACAGAGAAAAAGAAGTGGGAGAAAGCCATGCAGTCAGAAATGGACTCCCTTCTTCAGAATGATACATGGGACTTGGTGCAGTTACCTGTAAGCAGAAAAGTTTTGCCCTGCAAGTGGGTTTACAAAGTCAAAGTGGATTCAAATGCTTTACCGAGGTATAAGGCCAGATTGGTTGCCAAGGGATTTAAGCAGGAGAAGGGCATTGACTTTGATGAGATCTTTTCCCCTGTAGTCAAGATGACTACTTTGAGAGCAGTGTTAGCTCTTGTTGCTCATGACGACATGGATTTATGTCAGATGGATGTGAAGACAGCTTTTCTTCACGGAGATCTCCATGATGAGATCTATATGAGTCAGCCAGAGGGATATGCTGTTAAAGGGAAAGAGCAGCTTGTGTGTAAGCTCAAAAGGAGCTTGTATGGACTCAAGCAGGCGCCAAGGGAATGGTACAAGAAATTTGATGCCTTCATGCAGTCCCAAGGGTATCATAGGTGTGAGACCGATCATTGCTTGTACACCAAACGGGCAAAGGATGGCAGTTTGATGCTACTCATTCTATATGTGGATGACATGCTTATTGCCAGTAAATCTCAGCATGAGATTAGTGCTTTGAAGAAACAACTGCATAAGTCTTTTGACATGAAAGACTTGGGTGATGCAAATCATATTCTTGGCATGCGTATTACTCGTGACAGGTCCAAGGGACTTTTGTTTCTGTCACAGAAAGAGTATATTGACAAAGTACTGCAGAGGTTTAAAATGGAGGGGGTGAAGTCTATTAGTACCCCGTTGCCTCCACATTTAAAACTCAGCAGTAAGGACAGCCCCAGATCAGATGATGATAAGGCTGAAATGGCCAAGGTTCCGTATGCATCTGCAGTTGGATCTTTGATGTATGCCATGGTTGCCACTCGTCCGGATATTGCTTTTGCGGTGGGAGTCATCAGCAGGTATATGGCAAATCCAGGCAAGCGGCATTGGGAAGCAGTGAAAGGTGTCTTGAGGTATCTCAAGGGTACCAAAGACTTGTGCATATGCTATGGTAGGCAGGATGCATTGGTGCATGGTTTTACAGATTCAGACTATGCAGGGAATGCGGATAACCGGAAGTCTACTACCGGTTATATTTTCACATTTGCAGGAGGTGCTATATCATGGGTGTCTCGGTTGCAGAAATGCGTTGCACTGTCAACCACAGAAGCTGAATATGTTGCAGCCACTGAGGCTTGCAAGGAAGCAATATGGCTTACTCGGCTGGTGGGAGATTTGGGCATTACAGGAGATATGCCAGTTTTGCATTGTGATAGTCAGAGTGCTATCATGTTGGCAAAGAATCCGGTCTTTCATCAGAAGACCAAGCACATAGAAGTGAAATATCATTTCATCAGGGAGGTACTGGAAGACAAGCGACTTGAGCTTGTGAAAGTACATATTGATGATAATCCTGCAGATTTGCTCACTAAGAGCTTGCCTACAGAGCGGTTTGCACATTGCCGCTACATCATGGGATTAGGATGAGACCATTCTTACTTTATGGTCTTGTATACTGTAACTGTATATTGCTGTAATTTTTATTCTTTTCTCCCCTTTAGGCACATTGGCCTTTAGGTGGGAGGTTGTTGGGGTAAAGGCACATTGCCAACCCTTAATTAAAGAATTAAAGATAGGACACCTATGACTGTCTTAAGACAGTCATAGGGTAAACCTAATCCTAATAAAACACAACTGAGTTTGTGGTGTGGCTCAATCATTCTTCACACCCGCATTTTGAGTGTCTCTCTTACTCTCACTCTCTTGCTCCT
Organism: Dipteris shenzhenensis; assembly: GCF_047967505.1. Classification (NCBI taxonomy): domain Eukaryota; kingdom Viridiplantae; phylum Streptophyta; class Polypodiopsida; order Gleicheniales; family Dipteridaceae; genus Dipteris; species Dipteris shenzhenensis. Next base: position 44,046,799 of record NC_141607.1, read on the forward strand.
CTTCTTCCCCCTTCACTCCCTCTCACTTTGTAGCTAAGGCATTGAGCTATTTCTTACAATCTCAGCTAGCAGGCCTCACGGGGATGAGGATCCCGATTTGACAGGAGGTGGAGCTGCTGGACTTGGCGTTTGTAGATGACAACAACCCTTTATGTGGAGGGCTTGCCTAGAGGCGGTCACGAGGGTCTTAGAGGTTTATTGCATGGCATCTAGAGCTAGGCTTAAAAGAGTTTTTCTCAAGATTCCTTCGCACTCCCAATGCAAGAGAGTGTGCTAAGTTATCACAATAATATTGTGTGCTGTGGTTAATACTAAAAAGAATAGGCTGGCCTATAGATTTGAATTACCATAGGGTTGTAAGGTGCACATAGTGTTTCATGTTTCTCGTTCAAAACAAATTTTGCATTTTGTTAACTTACTAATCGAGGGTGTTTTTTTGTTTCCGGAGACAGAGGATAATGCAAGGCACAAATTCTGGATCGACTAACAATGCACGTACACAATTGAGAGATACCCATGGTGTTGGTTACATGGCAAGGTTTACCTCTTTCTGAGGTGACTTGGGAATTTGCGTACAAGCATTCCCAAATTTCATCATCGAGGACGCTGATGCCTGAAGAGGAAAGGAGTGTTATGCTTGAGTTGAGATAGCATGACCTTGTAAGGGTCAGTCGGCATTATCTTTTAGAGGACTAACATTTGCATTGTATTTGTGTTGCGCTTTGTGAGGATGAATCATATAGACTAGATGAATCTAAGGTCAAGGGCTTTGATGCACCAAATTGTGCAATTGTGCCTAGGGGCAAAATGGATGAAATGTATCCCGAGATGGGGTAAAAGAGTGCATCAAAGGAGGGCCCTAATTATTGTGGACAGGTGGCATCTGGATTCATCTAGGGGGCTCTACAGCAAGATGTAGAAATGAATATTTTTGTCAGATGTTTTTTGCTGTAGAGGCTCGTTTGGAGGACAATTGAGTTGCCATCACACGGTATTTCACATGTTGAATTCTCGATTTGACTGAGTGTTTCACTACCCTAGCCAACCTGTGGAGTTTGGAGATCTGGTGCAGCAAAGGTTCCTCGTCCTTCTTGGAACCCTAGAGTGACAGATTGTACATGGTTGACTATTTTGTATGCTGCAATGATTTCATTGTGTGTTTTGTGAGTTTATATAGAGGCTATCCTCCCAAGCCCAACCCCCCTTGCCCTGGGAGAAAAGAACATCTAATAATGCTTTAAAAAACAACCATACAAATCAGCAATCCGAAAGGCTTTGATCATGAGGAAAAAAGAACAATTGGCTTTCTGAAAAACCAGGTTGTCTCTAGGGGACCCAGCACACTAGAAAGTAAAGATGTTGTCTGGGATGGTGCGTTCCTGAACAAAACTTGTTTGCATGTTGTGGATGATATCAGCTAGATGGGGCCGCAACTGCAAGCTCAAGCTTGCGGCTAAGATCTGTTGGAAGTGGTGTGGCCACCTTTCCATCTATAAGCCTCCATATGAGGAGAGCATGGGGGGGTGAACCAAAGGGTCATGTGGCTGCCACATGGCCAGCATACACACAGCAAAAGGAAATACAGAAATATGGGGCTACCACATGGGCAGCATATGGGCTGCCATGTGGGCAGCAAGTTCAAAGGCATACTTGGCAGTTTGGAGCCACCATGGTGGACAACAGTGTCTGCCAACGATTGGATGGAGCAGATCTGCGCAGGGAAAACAACCAGCAAACAAGGTGATGACATGGTGATGATGTCAGCAGCAGTACGGGTGCAAACAGCAGAGTGTACGGAGCTGTTGGAGGCTGGAAAGGCCCTTGAACATAGCCTGACAGGAGGCGGAACTGCAGGACTGCATAGGCGCATGTCTGGAGGGGTGTTTGGGGCTGAAAGAAGCCCTGCATCAGGTCAGGGGATGGGCAGGACTGCCTGGGCGAGTGGCAGCCTGCCACGTGGCTAGGCAGAGCCAGCCATACCTGAGCAAATGTGCCGCCACATGTGGCGGTTTTATAGATCAGAAAGTTGGCTAGTAGGCGAGGAGAATGCGGGCTTAGGGATCTAGAAGCTAGCCAGAGCCAGCCATACCTCAGCACATGTGCCTCCACATGGGGCGGTTTTATAGATAACAAAGGTTGGCCAGTGTGCGAGGAGCACGCAGGCTATGGATCGAGAAGTATGACGGAGGTAGTAGGACCTTTGGGGTAAGGAGAGAGGGCCACGATATGGTGGGACTCTAGACTTGTTTTGTATTGTGTCCTGTCGGAAGGAAACATATTCTTGGTTGGTTCTATATCACATTGTCTACTTACTGGCTTGCACACACGTGTTTGTTGAGTATACATAAGGAAAGAAGTTTTGGATTCCATGGTTAAACACTTCTGCGTGCATTCCTAGGACGCTCCGTTCAGACTTTCGCTAGGGGATACCCTTTGTTTGGTTCATTTTTAACCAAATCTAGTAGGTGGTGCTTAGTAGAGTGATTGGCCTGTTCTGGTGGATATCAGACGTGTCCCCTTCGTCGGTATTAACAAATCCACCCTTGACTTAAGGGCTATGGTAGAGAGCTAGAGTAAAAAATCTCTTGGAAGCCAGCAAAAAGAGTGTGTGAATGAACTCCTAGAAGCTCCTAAAGGACGGTGTGAATCCATCTCCCCTTGGAAGAGGGAGGGCCTTGAGAGCTCCAAAATCTCTTATGCCCATTTGGTATGTGTGCATTCGAATAACACGCCTCAAATAATATTTTTTGACGATTGTGTAAAACACTTGGTACAAAACGGGGTTTGTGGGGACTTCGACCATACACAGCATATCCGACGAGCAAGATACTTTGCACATGCCTCAACATAGGTTGGATTGACGTATGTGCAAAGTATCATGCCCATCAAAATGTACACGTTCTGATAACACATCTCAGATACTATTTTTTGACGGCTGTGCATAGCACTAACAAATGCCGATTGAAGTCTGAGGTCATCTCCAAGATCTCCTATGGGTTTGAATGCATGCGACGCTCTCCTCGTGCAGTCATTGGAACTGCGTCATTGCCTACAGGGGCCATGGTCTAAATAATTGCCTGGTCATCATGTCACCTTACTAGACCGAACGTGCTCTAGAGGAATGATAGGAGAACTCAGCTCGATGTATCTTGGTGGCCTCAAGGTTGAGCCGCACACTCTTGAATTGATCTACAAGCCACTGTGGGGGAGGTGACCTTTCCAACACCCCCTCTCACCGACACATCTCGGCCCAATGCCAACACGTCGATGACGACGCTCCAGTAACTCCCTGGTCGTAGTCCTCTAGAACTTTTTGATGTCAAAATCTTTTCCTGGCTTTTCATCTAGTGGCTCCTGCTCCACCAGGTCCGGTTTCGCTTCCGCACACCATCCTGGTACACAGGTCCATCTCTGGTAGCACCTCCTGGCACCACCTTCTTCAGTCACGTTCCCGCCTTCGAACTTGAGCAATCCAGCCGTCACGATCTTCTAGTTGTCCCCCTCATAATGAGTGAACAACCTGGAGTCTTTCAGGCACCATGCTTTGAGGGTCTGTTTCAACCCGTCCTTCCTTTGGCAAGGTCTGCAACCAATGAAAATTTCCAGATAATCTGGACCATGAACTCTCGTTGAGTTCTCAAGCAGGTACTCTTCTGGCTTCAGTACTCTTTCTCCATCACCTTCTAGCAATCTGTCCCCGAGATTTGAAGAAGCACCAATACTTCCCCTTCTGCCTTCGAAGAAGGCCAATTCCTTCCAATCTCGTATCACCTAAGACAAATGAAGAGGAGAGTCTCTCCATAGCATGCTATAAAGGCTCAAATGCAAAATATCAAGTACATACCAGACTGTTGTATTGCTTGTATGTTTGCTCTGAAAGCAAACCCTGTACCTCATTGAGGCACCCACCAAGAGCCTGTGTAATCCTGTATTGTCCCCTTCTGAAGTAGAGCATCCATCTGACCATGAGAACCCAGGGCCCTTCATGGAATCCACCCTCATGTCAGTGTCGACAGCCACACACCTGGAAGGTACCAAGCGCTTCATGCTGTCCTTCACCTTCACAAAGGCATCTGACTCCTCGTCGACCCACATCTCTATGTCAGACATCTTCACTGTGATTTCTTGGTCAACATATCTGACCTCGGTAACACTCGGTGATGTCATCAGGAACAACTCTTTGATTACCACATTTGCTTTGGCCTCTCCCTCTGAATCTGAGTCGGGCTCCTTTTTGTTTTTCTGATCCGCCTTTTTCTTTCTGCAGTTCTTTGCAAAATGTCCTGGTGTATCACAGTAGAAGCACTTCTTCTTCTGCTTCCTCTTCGAAGTCTCCTCGTCGTCAGAGTCGTCTTTCTTGGAGTTGCCACCGTTAGGCTTGCCCTTTTCTTTGCCAGCGTAATCCTTTGCCAGCATTGCCCTGTCGTCTTTGTTCTCGTTGTAGAGCTTTTCCCGAGCTTCCTTCTGTAGCAATAATGGACCCAACTCCTCAAACGTCAGAGGTTTGGTCCTCTTTCCTGTTGTCACAGTCGTAACAAAGCTCTTGAAACTCCGAGGTAGTCTCCTCAGTACCATCAAGGCCAAATGGCATGAGTCTGTCTTCTGACCAACTGTTGCCAGCTGATCCCTCACCACCTTGACCTTCGTCAAGTGGCTATGTACCGTATCTCCTTCTTCCATATCAAGATTGTAGAGTTGATGCTGAAGAAGCAAAATCCGGGAGGTGTTGTCCGTCTCGTACTGATCCTTCAGAGTGGCCCACGCCTCTATTGACGTCTCGGCCATCTGGATATGTGGAAGAACAGAGTCCTCCGTAGTCCCTATGATTAATGCCAGGGCATGGGCGTCTCTGTCTTCCCAAGCTTTGAGCTCCTCTTTGTCTACTGCCATGACTATCTCCCCTTGCTTGTCCACCATGTCCTCTGGCTTCGCCTCCACTCCCGTGATTAGCTTCCACAACTTCCGAGCCACTAAATGACTCCGGATCTTTACTTTCCAGATTGGGTAGTTGGTCCCGTTTAGTTTCCCAGATTCTCCAAAGTTAGGGATAGTGAATGAGAGAAAACTGGGGGAGGAGGAAGGGAGAGCAGGGGCTGAAGAGGCTGTAGAGATTGACATCTTTGTTGTTTATACCACACAACAAAGTCAACCAAACTCAATTTCAGTAGACCAGAACTCTGAACACACCTGACTGAACCTGAGTCTCCCTCCTTCTTGCAAGGGCACAATCCTCCAGTCGTGGAAGTCGATTCCCAAGAGCGTCTGAATCAGGGTCGTCCTTCAGCAAGGTCCCTGCCTCCAGGCTCCCACACCTGTGAGCCTCCTACTTGGGCTCTGATACCATGTTAGAGATTACCCAACAGAGGGTACGCACAGCGGAAGACTGATAGTAATGCCCAGGAGCTTACACAGTGTGGTGTGGGGTGTGGAATCACAAACTTCTTAACTTATGTGCATAAAATAGATGTGCAGACTCATCAATAGACAATGAACCAGCCAGATAGAGAAACCACCAAAATAATATATTTCCGTCCAAAGCTATGGACACAATACAAAAGAGATAGATCCAGAGTCCCACCAATGGTGTGGTCCTCTGATCTTACCACAAGGTCCTTCTCCTATCTGCCAGTTATCTCTAGACTCGAGCCCGCGTGCTCCACCTCGAGCGTAAGTAGACTTTCCGTCTAAATCCCTTCCACCTTGCTGTCTTTGCTCCAGCCTAGGTGGGCAGCATTCTGAGCTAGGTCTGCACCTCTACAGCCCACTTGTCTTCTTCTGAATAGAGGCCCACAGGTGGCTGATCTGCTGCTCCTTCTGCTCTCTGAACTGCTACTGCAAGTGATGATAAATGAGGCCAAGAGCCTCTGCTTTTATAGGCCCCAAGGGGCTGGCAAAAACACCGACCAGCCTGCAGCAAACTGGCCGACCAGTCTGTGGCTGGTCCAGCCCTATAAGGGCTCTAAAACCGGGGCCCTTCGGCCCACACTTCTAGGGCCTTTGGCCCTCCAATCTAGGCAAGGGCCCAGCCCTATATAAGGCATGCCACTGTCCACTAGCAGCCCCATTTGCTGCTCCACCTGGCCTCTATGTGGCTGACCCAATCTGCTGGTCTGCCCCGTGCTTCTGCGCCATCTCCTCTGCCAGACAGCCCGCCATGCAGGCGCTTTCAGCCTGCCTATGCTGCCACCTGTGCGCCTCTTTTGCAGGCCCATGCATTCCTGTTTTGACAGCTGCCCACATGGCAGACTGTGTGCTGCCCATGTGGCAGCCTCTGCCCTTTCTGTGTGCTGCCCATGTGGCAGCCCCAATATCCCCTGGTCTACCTCCCCCATGCTCTCCTCATTTGGGGGCTTACAGATGGGGAGGTGACCTTTCCAACAAATGAATCACCACCTTGCTTATCCTCCTCGAACTCTAGATTGTTGAAGCCCCTTCAACCAACACATAGAGTTGACGTCAAGGAGCTCTTGGTAAGCTACCTTTTGAAAGAGAAGCACTGCGGTACCGCCTACAAGCTGGGATATACACGTTCAGGATCCCAATGCTGGAGTCCCCTATCCGTAAACCAATCCATGCCATCCTTTGATAAGCTCATCCTGGTCGAACACTTTAGAGGCGAGTGCCTTGGAAACTGAAATGCAAACCCCTTCGCTCCAGCCTACTGCAAGGGACCACATTTCCGGGCCTCTCCTTGGGAGTTGACGGCGCCAGCGATTGAGATATTTGCTGCTGCAAACATATGCTCTTGGATCAAAGAAAATGCACTATCCATCCCACCACAACCCTCTGCAACTCTTGACAAAGTATCAACTGTTGTGGCTGCTGCCGCACACGATTGTGGAGTTTGTGCACGTTCCAACTCACCATGGTCCAACTCATGGGGAGGTGGAGAACAAGGCTCTCCTGTGAGTGGGAGCTTGTACGACGATCGTGAATTTCTGCAATTTTGGAAGAGTAGTCTGTGTCCGTGTGACGGCATGCCAAAGTCATGACATGCTCGATGCCTATGTTCAGGGCCCATTGCATCGGGAAGGAGACTATAACACGACCCAGTCCTCGCCTCTCTGTTGAGAAACACAACTAGAAGATACTCGTGTCGCTATGGAAGATCCACGACTCCCTCCTTTGAAGGGCCAGAAGGGGGAAGAAGAGCAAGAGGGAGAGAGTGTGAGAGTGGGAGAGACTCCAAGTGTGCGGGTGTGAAGTGATGAGCCACACCACAAACTCATTAGTTTTATTAGGATTAGGTTTTGCCCTATGACTGTCTTAAGACAGTCATAGGTGTCCTATCTTTAATAAAGGGGTGGCAATGTGCCTTTACCCCAACAACCTCCCACCTAAAGGCCAATGTGCCAAAAGGGGAGTAAAGAATAAAAAATTACAGCAATATACAGTTACTGTATACAAGACCATAAAATAAGAATGGTCTTATCCTAATCCCATGATGTGGCGGCAATGTGCAAACCGCTCTGTAGGCAAGCTCTTAGTGAGCAAATCTGCAGGATTATCATCATTGTGTACTTTCACAAGCTCAAGTTGCTTGTCTTCCAGTACCTCCCTGATGAAATGATATTTCACATCAATGTGCTTGGTCTTTTGATGAAAGACCAGATTCTTTGCCAACATGATAGCACTCTGACTATCACAATGCAAAACTGGCATATCTCCTGTAATGCCCAAGTCTCCCACCAGCCGAGTAAGCCATATTGCTTCCTTGCAAGCCTCAGTGGCTGCAACATATTCAGCTTCAGTAGTTGATAGTGCAATGCATTTCTGCAACCGAGACACCCATGATATAGCACCTCCTGCAAATGTGAAAATATAACCGGTAGTAGACTTCCGGTTATCTGCATTCCCTGCATAGTCTGAATCTGTAAAACCATGCACCAATGCATCCTGCTTACCATAGCATATGCACAAGTCTTTGGTACCCTTGAGATACCTCAAGACACCTTTCACTGCTTCCCAGTGCCTCTTGCCTGGATTTGCCATATACCTGCTGATGACTCCCACCGCAAAGGCAATCTCCGGACGAGTGGCAACCATGGCATACATCAAAGAACCAACTGCAGATGCATACGGAACCTTGGCCATTTCAGCCTTATCATCATCTGATCTGGGGCTGTCCTTACTGCTGAGTTTTAAATGTGGAGGCAACGGGGTACTAATGGACTTCCCCCCCTCCATTTGAAACCGCTGCAGTACTTTGTCAATGTACTCCTTCTGTGACAGAAACAAAAGTCCCTTGGACCTGTCACGAGTAATCCGCATGCCAAGAATATGATTTGCATCACCCAAGTCTTTCATGTCAAAAGACCTATGCAGTTGTTTCTTCAAAGCACTAATCTCCTGCTGAGATTTGCTGGCAATCAGCATGTCATCCACATATAGAATGAGTAGCATCAAACTGCCATCCTTTGCCCGTTTGGTGTACAAGCAATGATCGGTCTCACACCTATGATACCCTTGGGACTGCATGAAGGCATCAAACTTCTTGTACCATTCTCTTGGTGCCTGCTTGAGTCCATACAAGCTCCTTTTGAGCTTACACACAAGCTGTTCTTTCCCTTTAACAGCATATCCCTCTGGCTGACTCATATAGATCTCATCATGGAGATCTCCGTGAAGAAAAGCTGTCTTCACATCCATCTGACATAAATCCATGTCGTCATGAGCAACAAGAGCTAACACTGCTCTCAAAGTAGTCATCTTGACTACAGGGGAAAAGATCTCATCAAAGTCAATGCCCTTCTCCTGCTTAAATCCCTTGGCAACCAATCTGGCCTTATACCTCGGTAAAGCATTTGAATCCACTTTGACTTTGTAAACCCACTTGCATGGCAAAACCTTTCTGCCTGCAGGTAGCTGCACCAAGTCCCATGTATCATTTTGAAGTAGGGAGTCCATTTCTGACTGCATGGCTTTCTCCCACTTCTTTTTCTCTGTTCTTCCCATAGCTTCCTTGAAGCTGGAAGGCTCACCACAATCTGTCAGCATGATAAAATCAGCCACATTATTGGCTCCTGGAACAAACCTGGCAGGAGGCCGTTGTACACGGGAGCTCCTCCTAACAAAATGTTCCGGATTAGGCTGCTGTCCAGCCTGTTCATCATGCATGACGGGTGGCTGTACCACCATATCTGGCTGTTCTACAGCCTCATCTGCTGGCATATCCAGTGGTGCATCATTGGCAAAATTATCTGGCTGATTTTCAGCCTGTATACCCTCTCGAACAGGGTTATCTGCAGCAGCCTGCTGCTGCATATAAATGGGCATTCTTTGCTGTCCAACATCATCATAAATAACCCTCCTGTATTCCACAGGTTGCACGGGTTCCTTGTGTACACTATCCTCTTTAAAGATGACATCATTGCTGCGTATAATCTTCCGTTTAACGGGATCCCATAACCTGTACCCCATTTCACCTTCGTCACCATAACCCATAAAGATGCATCTGAAAGACTTTGGCTCCAGTTTGGTGCGCAGTTCTTTGCGTACATGAGCAAAGCACTCGCAGCCAAATACACGTAAGTGCTTATATGAGGGTGGCTTGCCAGACCACACCTCCTTTGGCACTTTCAATTCCAAAGCCTTGTTTGGCGATCTGTTAATAATGTGAACTGCTGTTTGCACGGCTTCTGCCCAAAAGCCATGGGGTAATGCAGCATAAGACAACATACATCGAACCTTCTCCTGAATAGTTCGATTCATCCGCTCACTTGCACCATTTTGAGATGCATTATGAGGGGCTGTGAGTTCCTGTTTGATGCCCTTAGCTTGGCAAAACTGCACAAAAGCATGTGACACATACTCACCCCCATTATCGGATCTGAGGCATTTCAGCCTGCGACCTGTCCGATTCTCAACCTGAGCGACAAACTTCTTGAAAGCATCTAAGGCATCGCCCTTATGCTTCAAGAAATAGACCCACACTTTGCGTGTGGCATCATCAATGAAAGTAATAAAATATTTTGCACCCCCTAGTGATAACTGTGGCATCTCACACAAATCAGTGTGCACTAGGTCAAGTGGTGCTCTATGCTGGGGAGTTCTCCTCTTATGAGGAGTCACTGAATGCTTGCCAAATATGCAATGATCACAAGTAGGCAAATCTGAAAAAGAAAGAGACGGCAGATAACCCAAACGTGACAGTTCTTGCATTCCTTTAACAGACATGTGTCCCAACCGGCTATGCCACAATGAAACCTTTGGCAGCTCGGTTATGGCAACAACATGATTACCCACACTGGAAACATAAAGAGGGTACAAGGTATCACTCTTAAGACCCTCAGCCACTACAACCTGGCCATCAGTAATCACCCATTTGGAATCCCCAAATGTGGTGTGGTAACCACTGTCATCCAACAAGCCAGTGCTAATCAGATTTTTCTTGATTTGCGGCACATGGCGGACACCATCAAGCATGAATATGCGTCCATCAGGAAATACTATCTGTATACTGCCTATCCCTGCAATCTGACATGCATAGTTGTTCCCAAGATGAACAACTCCATGAGTACCTGTGTAGGAAGTAAACCACTCCCTATGAGGAGTAACATGAAAAGAAGCACCTGAATCCAAGAGCCAGGTGTGCATGTCATGGCCATCAATAACCAAAGCATGTGCTATTACAGCAGAAGAGCATAAAACATCATGTATGTCACTGTCACTGTCCTCTGCTGCAACATTCACTGCATCCAAGTCATCTGCCTTGGCCTTGCCTTTGCCTTTGCTTCCATTGCCTGCATCCTTTGTTTCAGCCTTCTTGGCTTTCAGATCCCGTATGAACTTGAAGCACTTAGACTTCACATGTCCCTTCTTGCCACAATAAAAGCATTCAATATCCTTTTTGCCACGAGACTGACTGCGGGATTTGGACTTACTAGCAGATCTCCCCTTCTGCTGAGTCCTGCCTCTATCCTGTACCTGCAAGGCATTTGAAGACTTGCTGCTCGCATTATTCTTCCTGCTCATCTCCTCCATAAGGAGAGAGCTCTCTACATCAGCATAAATAAGAGTGACATTCGAATTTGACAGGGTGGTCTTGAAAGTGTCCCAACTCTCAGGGAGGGTACACAACAAGAAAGAAGCCTTGAACTCCTCATCAAGGTTCAATCCCTGTGCAATCAGCTATGTAAAGATGGCATTGAACTCACTCAAGTGTGAGGTCATAGCTGTACCTTCCTTCATGCGAAGATCAACCAGCTTCTTCAACCAATAAACCTTACTGGCTGAGCTCTTTTGAGCATACAACTCTTCTAGCCTCTGCCATAGGCCATAAGAGGTCTTTTCAGCCTGAACATTGAACACAAGAATGTCAGAAATAGTGAGCATGATAGCTGCCCTTGCGGACAAATCAAGTTTTTCCCAGTCATCAGCTGCCATGTCAGATGGCTTGACACCCTTCACCCTTATGGGCTTAGAAAACTTCTTTAATAGAATGCCCATAATGCATAATTGTGTGCTCCTTCCAGTTTCTTTATGTTCAGAATTGAAGAATCACTTCCCCCTGATGCCATATCAGATAAGGAAAGTATCTGACTCACTGGAAGTAAAAAAGACTGAATAAAAATTCTGATTTCTCAGAAAAAAAAAAACTTGCTCTATCAAGAGCCAGGAGCACTCACAATAGTGCTGTTTTTACTGTCAGGAAAATCTGCAGCAAAACAGTAAATGTCCCTGCAAATACTGTACCTTCTGACACACTGTACCGTGCTCAAAGAGGCATAAACAGTAATTTCAGAATGCTGCAGCTGCTCAACAAGTGCCTTAACAGTGCATAATCAGCTGACAAGACACAAACACTGCTGTAAACACTGCTGTACTGGCTGTACTGATCACTTCTCCCACCTCAGATGAGGTATTGCACTGAGTTAATATGCATAGACCACTTGGCAAACACCCAAAAAAAAATGACACTTCAGCCTGTCACAAAACCTGCAACAGAAAATGGGATAAATCCCAAGCAATCACCCTTCTGCCAAGGGGATAAAATGCATCTGAAGATCTCTGTCGGTGACACAAGTGCTATCAAGCAAAGTCTGGGCAAAAGCCCCTTGATCTGACACCTGAACCAAGTGAAAAACACCTCAACACTGAGGTAGAATGCAATGTGAAAATCTCTCTGACAAAATCAACCAACAGTGTAATGCAAATACTGCCCTGTGTAGAAATGGCATACACAGATCTCAACGTACAAACACTCAATGAGGAACCTTTTGAGCACTGTCAACGATGGACAGTTAGGGACCGAGTAAACTCGATGCGCCCTGGCCAAGCGTGGCTCAACTGAGGTTCTCTGAGTGTTGCACAAGAAATGTGACCTGCAAGAAAATGTCACCTCGACACTGCGAAAATCGAGACAAATGTGTGCTCTCTGGCACCACACTGCCTCAAGGCATACAAAGCATCACCTGCCGGGCAAAAGCCCTATGATCTGCTCACCCGGAAACTGAGATTCAAGCCCAGTAAAAGCATAAAAGTCCTCTGAAAATCAAGGCATTTCCTTCACAAAAAAAAACAGATAACTGTGCAATCAACCACACACTGTGGTTCTCTTTTCCTCAAGCACGAGGTAAATGAAAGTACTTGCTGTACTTTCAAGAAAACACAGTTCTGTGAACTGAAAGATGATCCTGAATCAAGAGCAGAGGGCTCTTTCTCCTTCTTTTCTTCCCACAAAAAAAAACTGCCTGCTGTACTTGATGTACCTTCACAGTGTACGGAATCCCAGAAGAGAGAAGAAAAGAAAATCTTGACGGTCTCCCTGATGCAGCTCCCTGTACCTTCGGGGTGTAGATCCGTACAGATGTACGGCTCCTGTACGGAGTCCGTACAGCAGGTACGGATGTCCGTACCTGAGCGCGCGCTGCGCGCTCTGGTTCCGCGCAGCCTGGTGCTGTGCACAGGCTGCCCCTGCGCAGGCTAGCAGCTAGCAGCTGCTATACAAAAAAAAACGCCCAGCTCTATGCCCGCGCCCGCGCCAGATCCGTGCCCTGCTCGATGCCCGTGCCTGCGCCCGCGCCGCTGCTCAATGCCCGTTGCTGCCTGCAGCCCTGCGACGCCCGTCCGTACGGATGTACGGACGACGTACGTCCGTACGGCGTTGCTGTTCGTACGGATGTACGGACAACGTACGTTCGTACGGCTGCTGCTTGCTGGCTAGGTAGAGGTCGAAAAGGGGTTGGTAGGCAGAGGTAGTAGGGAAAGATGGCTCTGATACCAGTTGAAGGGCCAGAAGGGGGAAGAAGAGCAAGAGGGAGAGAGTGTGAGAGTGGGAGAGACTCCAAGTGTGCGGGTGTGAAGTGATGAGCCACACCACAAACTCATTAGTTTTATTAGGATTAGGTTTTGCCCTATGACTGTCTTAAGACAGTCATAGGTGTCCTATCTTTAATAAAGGGGTGGCAATGTGCCTTTACCCCAACATCCTTTGGGGTCCTAACCACTCCTCCATCATGAGGAACATTTGGTCCCTCATTATAAGATCAAAGAGCACAAATTTTCGCTTCCCTCTTGTGGAAGCAAAGTTGAAACCCAAGAAAGGACGAGGGGGGAAACCATTTGCTCCAATGGAAGCTCCTTTCCAGGGCTGAAGGATGAAGACCATCATCTTAAGGCAAGACGGTAATCATCCGGTATGACGAGGTATTTCAAGGGTCCAAGTCTCCTGAAATCGCTTGGTAAGAGCTGTTCTAGATGAGGCTTCTTACTTGGAAGCTAGGAGAACGGATCATCTACCCCCATTGGCTCTAAGGGCAGTGCATCTTGTGCGGACTGAGACTGGGAGGAAGATGCTGAAGCTAAACCCGTGCCTACTGGCCTAGGTATCGAGGGGGGGTTGGGACTCCAAGGGGAGGGGGGCGGGGAAAGGGATCAGGGGAGCCCATTGCAGTGGGGTGAGGAGGGGCTGAGTTGAGGCAAGTGGATGGTGGGTGGTGAGTGTGATTTTAGAGGACGCGACGGAACGTGGTGAGGGAGGGGGGCGGGGGGAGATCTGGGGGAGGTGCAGGAGGGAAGGGGGACGGATGGGAGGGACGGGGGGTAGGGAGAGCCCGGACGGGCTGTCCCGAGTCCTGCCTCTGTGCATTCACCTGAGTTCTATGGGTCATTGACTTGGGCAGGTTTGTAGGAAGGCCAAAGAAGAGGCTGCCCTGCCCTCGAGAGTTTGGGGACCTCCTTGGGGGCTCCACTTGTCTGCTTTCCCTGAGACGGGGACCTTGATACCATACCTACCTCTACCTGCTATTGTTGGGCTCTCTGTCTGCGGCTCTTCGCGGCTCTCTTGCCAGGCCTTTTTCTTTCCAGCCCTTAGGAAGGCTCCACCCAAGGGGTCTAGGACTCCTGTTGCATCCTAGATGGGCATTGAGCTTGTTCTCCCGCCCTAGGACAAGCGCGCGCCAAGTGGTCGATCTGTCTGTAACAAAGACACTGACCTGGAAGGCCAGAACCTCCACCCTCTGCCGGCGGAGCTCTCCCGTCTAGTATGTCGAGGAAGATCTCTTCCGGCAGAGTTTTTGTATACCCAACAATCACCTTGAGACCAAGGACCCCATCATTTGCTACCACCAATGCTGCTGTGGTCGGTGGGGACACCGTACCAGGAGGTATGCAGGCAGTTTCAGACCAGCTATGGGCTGGCCAGGGGCAGTCTATGTGCCACGTGGCAGCTCTCTTGGAGTGCCTATGTCAGGCCATTGTGGTGGGCCCATGTGGCCACCTTTGGGGCAGCATACCCGGAGTATTCCAGCCCCCCAGGAGCCTATTTGTAGGCAGAGGTGGGCTGACCTGCTGGTCGGCCACCTAGTGGGCTCTGTAGGGCAAGGGGTCAGCCCCTATTTGGCTGCGGGGCAGCCCTTTATAGGGCAGGAGGCTGAGGCGGCCTAGTCCTCCTGTTTATGGCAGGGGGGGTGCCCCTTTACAGGGCTGTGTGCCAGATCCCATGTCTAGTAGGGGTCAGCCCACTTAGGGTAGGGCTCGGCTCACATGACCAGCCGGTTTTGGGGGGGTGGGGGGCGGCTGCCCATTTATAGGCCCCCCTTCCCTCACTTGTATCATCTCAGTGTGGAGCAGTTGTGCCTATATGAGCAGAGGTTTTCCCCAGCATTGTGGGGTTCGGTCCTGAGATCCCTTGCAGTCTCTCGTCTTTTTCTCTCCTTTCCGGTTCAGCTTGTGAGTGGTTTTCTCTCTCTCTTCTCTCTCTCTCTCGCTTGCTCGCTCTCCATTTCTGTCCAGTTCCGCTGCACTTCTCACTAAACTCGCTTGAATCCAATCACTAACCCGACTCCTCATAGACGTGAGCCCAACAATCCGACCCACCACTAAGGTGCATAAGAGCAGATGTTTCATCAGCTGCAACACGTCGCACAAAGTTGAGATGAAAAGTTGGGTGTATATGATGGCACACAAGTGAAATGCATTGTACTATCTTCATTTTGGGAGAATCAAACAAGCAAGAGAATCAAGTCCTCAGGGTAGACTCTCAGGGTAGACTGAGGTGGAGACTACAAATCCCAAGCCTTTATTGATTTTTGTAGGAAATGTGGGATAAGGAGACAACACACAGTAGCACATACCACAGCAAAAAGTGGGTAGCCGAGAGGAGGAACATCAGAATCTTGGAATGCACGAGAGACGAGAATGTGCCAGAAATGTTTTGGGCTGAAGCTTTTAATACCTGTTAAAGCCTCCTTACATGTCATTTCACTGACTATACATGTACTGATGCATTTATCGGCTCATACGGCAAGTAGGAATGCTGTAATATGTTTTCTGAATGATCGATGTCAAACCTTATAGCTTGTAGGTGTGTGGATATTGCTATTGAATTGAATGCCACATGCTTTTAGTCCGATGTCATAATTGGGAACAAACCAATATCTGTCTGCTAGGAAAGATACAGGGGATTTTCCATATTTTAATTTTTTGTGAATCCGTGCGAAATTCTTTGGCTTGCTTACAGATTTATTTCAGTGCCAAAGGACATGGGAGGCTTCAACTGTGGTGCTTTTGTGGCAGGAATAGTGAAGGTAAACATATATTCTCTCCCTTCTTTTGTTTTGTGAAGCTTTGTCTTTAGTGCTTCCTGCATAGCAACTTGCTTTGTATGCAGGGCGTTCTTGATGGCTCGGGTTTTCCAGCAAGGGTAACAGCACATTTTGTTCCAGTTGAAGGACAACCACGCCCTCGAACGACCATCTTAATAAAATTTGCAAAAGAGGTCAGTCCTATCTTTGATATCTCGGACTCAGTTTTACATGCTAGCATTCTCAAATTGCAGTCTGAATGAGAATGTGAGCTGGGAAGGGTAGATGTTAATATGTGGAAGGGATGAATTTGGTCTCTTGTGTCCTTTTTTGATAATTGAGGTCAAAGAGAGTTTGCCAAGCATACACAGCCACAATGACCTAGCCAACTAGTCTAATGATTTTGCATGCTTTATTTATAGCCAGATCAAAGTGATGCTGAACAATACGTAAATGGATTTATTCATTTTCAAATAGGTAGGGCCCCATTCTCTGTCACATGCACTCCTATGTCAGGTGCATGGTGACACACTGGCTGGCCAGGCTCAGGCCACCAGAAAATGTAAGACAGCAGCCAAACAAGGGCAGATCACAGGCGGCCAACCTCCGTCTGGAGGAGGGGAGAGTGGGAGCATTTGGAGTCCGTTCGGAGGCCGTTCAAGGCCATTCCATTGGACCAGATCTGGTCGGACCAGGGCAGTCAAACAACCAGCCAGGTCGGCCTGACCTGGTCGGTCAACTGGTTGACATAGTCAGCCATTGCAAAAGGGCTCTTTGCCTCCCATTTCAAACAGAGAGTTTGGGGCCAGTTCTTCAATTCTCCCAGCCTACAGCTGCACAGCAGTAGGGGTTCATGGATAGCAGCACGGTGCAGCAGATCCCGCATTTTCCAGGCACGTAGTGCAACAGGAGGCTTCCACAGCAGTTATTGGAGTTCCCATTGCAATTGCATTTATCGTGATTTTCTGAAGGGTATCCATTTTGTACGCCATTCTGGCAAGCATGTGCAGATTTTTAGTTAGGGCATCTATGCCAGCATCATAAATAAAGCAATGTACAATAGTTAGGAAGATCGCTTGTCTTTTATGCTTGAGTTCTCCTTCATTCATCTATTTCCGCACAGCTAGTTCCCACATGTTACATTGGTATCGGAGCAGCATGGTTCCTTCTGATCTGAAATAGGTTGGAGGGAGTCTTGGCAGCAAATCATAGTAATGGGGACGCAACATGCGAAGGAGGGAGCATGGTGGGGATATTCTCCAATTTTGTATTTTGACCCTACCCCGGGCCAGTGGTAGTACCATACTCCATTAGCCTCTCCCTCCCCTCTCTTCCTTCATCGCGCATTGTGGCAAAGTAAGGGGGAATTCTTTTTTCTCCAGCAGTCAGTGTCACCACAATTGATGGGTCTACCAATCTTCAATCATGGACCCATGAAGCATGGCAGCTCTCAGGCGAGCGTTCAGGGAGCAGAATCATCTCCTTGATCACAATCGGCTCCTTTCTGAGCAGCTCCAGCTCTTGTACTAGCAGGAAAAGAAGACAAAGGAGGATGTAACAACATTGGACCATTTCTAGCTTTCGTTGGAACATGAACGCCTTGAGGCAGCCGCGCATCAGGCCAGACATCATGCCGACTTGGTAGAATTGGGGGTCCAACGTAGGCGACACTGAGAGGAGATGCTTTTACATCAGCAGTTTCTCACGGCCTGCTTACAGTTCCTCCCCCCCTCAGTAGCTATCCGTGTGAGTCCATCATCCGCTTAGGGGTCTTCCACCCTAGAGCACAGTGTAGTGGACTATCCTCTTGAAGTACCCATAGACAGTTCTTCATCTGCAGGTAGTCCTTGATCAGCTCATGAGTCTTCCATCTCAGAGCACAGTTCAGTGAACTATTCTGCAACAGTTCACATTCGGCTTCTCTTGGATTTACAAATCCAGTTCCTCAGGGTCTTCCACCGATGAGGTTATTTCAGCTATTTCCACAATGAGCTCTCAGGGGTCTTCCATCCTCAGGGCCATCTCAACTCACGCCCAGATGATGAGCGTCTCGGGTCTGCCACCCATGGGGATCATCAAGTTTATGCATCTTATTCTCTTGGGGTTCCGCTCGAGGGGATCATTCAGTGAGTTCAATCAAGTCGGATGGGTCTTCCACTCGTCTTGTAGCTTCATCATGTTCAATTTGTTCCTCTAGGTCTTCCACCCAAGGAGGTCAGTCAGCTGGATGAGCTTTATGAGGGGAGCATACAGTTTTCACAGTCACTTATGATGGGTCTTCCATCCTGGGAGACATTTTAGGCCCATCGGCAACTGCAGTACGTGAGCCTCTTGGGTCTACCACCCGAGGGGGTTGTCAAGTTCCACAGTTGGGCTTCCTCCCACGGGGACACCCTTGTTGCAGCAACTAGTGGTCATAGGTCTTTCACCCATCAAGCCTCTCCATCAGCTACATTAAGTTCCTCTGGGTCTTCCACTCATGGAGCTCAATTGGCTACCTTAGTTTCAGTCGGCATGACTCACATTTCACCTTTTCATTAGGAGTTCTCATGACTAGTGGGGCTGCATTTCTAGTCCCATTGGCCTTGAAGCTCAGCAAGAGGGGCCGTCTCAAGAGTCTGCCAGACCAATTTTAGACAAGACTCAAGTACAGCTCTTATATAAGAGCACACACACACACATATGAACACTTATGCATATGGACAACTCCCAATGTGACACGTGGCATTCATAGGACACACTAGACTAGAACTCACATTAGAACACACTAGAACACACCAAACTGACTCAACTTGGCTTCATTTTCTAACACGAGACTCCTTGGCTGATATACAGTTTCGTGAATTGTTAGAATCCTTCTTCCTTGTATTTTGGAAATCTGTAATACGCTTTGCGTAAGCAATAGCGCTAGCAGTGGTGGTGATATTTGCTTTTAGGACATCGATGCATAATGAGGGATTGAGGCTTGAGATGAAAGAATGGAGGCGATCATCATCATTCAAACCATCTATCTCCAACACCAATGTGGTGAACTGGGTGATGTAGGAAGAAAGCGAGTCAGTTTGCTCCAATTGTCGAAGTTTTGAGCGTGCTTGGAAGTCTGCATTGGTAGGTATAAACTGTTTACGGAGCACGTGTTCAAACGTTCCAAAGTTAGAATAATTTTATTGTCCTTTAAGCGTCGTTGTCATCAAAGAAATGCTATATGCTTGAGGAGGGAGGCAACCAATGCAATCTTCTTGCCTTTAGTGAGGTCGATAGTGTCAAATACATGCGTATTTTGATGAGCCATTGGTTAGCTGTTTGGCGATTCCGTTGACCAACGTAGGCTTCCGGTAATTTTATGTCAAGTCTTTTTGTTTTTGAAGCTTGAAGAAAAGGTTAGGAGGCACGAAGCTCGATGTTTTTTACCTCTGGTGGAATCGGGTCCACATAGTCGTTGGGTAGCGCCAAATCATCCTATGTGTGTGAGCTATTGTGAGAATCCTGAAGTTGCTGGACTTTCTAGACCAGGTTTGAAATGCTGTCCTGAAGTTGGCAAATCTGGAGTTGAAGTAGTGCTTCACGATGTAGAGTCGCTTCAAGGGATTTGTTAGGATTCAGTTTGCTACAGGTGATGCCAAAAGTGGGTGTTATTGCTCTTGAGAGGATAGGGGTTGGCTGCAGAGTCAACGGATCCGGAAGAGGGCATGGACTGCAGGGGGATATCCGGGAGAGGGAGAGCCTTCATAATGGAAATACTGTCTTGGGGAAGGAGAACTCTGCTTGCGAGAATATCTGGGAGCTGAAGATGGTAGAGAGTACCCTGGAGATGCTGAAGCTGAGGGGTAAAAGTCTCTCCAACAGTGGACAGCGAAGTTGTGGGGAATATCGAGTTTTGGGTATCGGCGTGTCTCGTGAAACACAACCTAGACTGTGCTGAAGTAGTGAAGGTGAGTGCCTCACGCAATAGGTATAGAATGTGGTCCAAGTCTATAGGTGGGCACGTGACACAAAAGACCCACGATGTAAAGGCCCCGAAATGGGCTGGTTGTGCAATCTGAACTCAATATTGGGTGATGGGGGATGCCCGAGGTGTTGTGAAGGGTAGGGACATTACCAGGGGTTTTCATGATTTAAGGAAGGGGATTTCATTTGCTGTAATTTGATAATGGGCAGCAAATATAAATATGAAAGTGTCCTTAGATAAGATGGAAAGAATCCACCTGGCATAGGGAAGATCTGCCAATTGGTTGCTTTGCAGGGCTTGAAAATCTATGTCTGGAGGTCCACCAAATGTCTCTGAAAGTCCACTTTGAATTACGAACCAGAAGGGTGCTGCTGATGAGACAATTGAAAGCGTTTGACACGGCAATTGAAGTCTGAAACTGTCCAAGTCTACAACCTCAGCGATCAAACAAGGACACGGCAACCTTTGGAGGGCAGAGAGCGTTGATCAGGAGAGAGAATCGAGGCAGATGATGTGCTGGCAGATGGCGAATTTCAGGAGAGGGGGATTGGCGTTGAATCTGAGAGCAGGGCCTGGCCTGTCTGGTTGTGATTGGAAGGCAGCACGAAGATTGCTGTTCATGGGCAGATAGGCCAGAATTGGGCGCTGTCAGAGGCTATGCAAGGTGCTGGAAACCAGCGTAAATCTTGAGCAAAGAGGCAAAAAACAGGTGCTAGAAACTGGCGCAGCAACCAGGGCTCTTTGTGGGCAATATCATGCGCTGAATCAGGCAGAGACGGAGGCTATGGCTGCAAGTCGGCACCCGTGGGCAGGGAAAACGAATTCCATACGGCTGGATTGAAGCAGAGCAAAAAAACGTGAAATCGCGATTTGAGTTAGCCTTTGATAGAGGTAGATGGTTGCCAAAACTTAAAGGCTGGGTTACTTGAACCCTAGGTAACCTAGGGGTAGGCCAAGGATAAGAGGCTGGGTGTCCCTTTTTAGGCCCCCTAGGCACTTTTTTTTATAAGAGGGTGCTTGGTACCAAGGGGTATGACCCTTGGAATAGGTGTGCCTTTTCATGAAGCGGTATATCCCTTAGAAGAAGGGTGTCCCCATATGAAAGGTGTATCTTTTTACAAAGGGATGTGTCCCTTGCGTGAGTCAAAGCTCGCCATCGACAAGGTGCGTCCATAGGCAGCGGAAATGAACGGAAGAGAGAGAGAGAGAGAGAGAGAGAAAGAAAGAAAGTTTATTAAAGTCTTCGGAAGACTGATGGGTCTATGAGACTGTGAAAAACCTAATACAATGAGCTGTGGTATTGGAGCTACTAAACGAGCATCCACACCAATGCAGAATGCAAAAAAAAGCAAAATGGCACTACTAAATCCTAAGTACAACATAGTCATATCCCGACTATATATATCAAACTCAGCATCATCGTCGGCATCATCATCATCATCGTCAGCAGTAGGAGATATCAGGATGGATGAGGCTATGGAAGTGGAGGCATGAGGTCAGCAATAGAACGCTGTCGCCCCCTCAAGGGTGCAGTCCTGGTATGTCTCTTGGTCGTAGCTCTGTGTCTAATCAAGGCCACTGTGACCCCCGTCGGTCGGGCTCCGACCCTAAACAAGGAGGGGATGTCTCCAAGTATGATTTGTGAGTCAACCCTCTGTCTGAGCTGTCGGGTCACAGGCTCCCGGTCACGGTCATGTCGAGGTCTCGTCTCGTGGGGTTCTATGTGCTCTGGCTGAAAGAACTCCGTGATAGAGCTCTGAGAGGTATCAGTTGAGGGAGAAGTCTGCTCCTGTCTCCGTGCTCGGAGTATCCTATCACGGTGTCTAAGCATCTCATGAATGAAACCAGCCAAACATCGTTGGTCTGGGTAGAATAGGACACGGGCCAACATCCCATAACTATCTCTGAAGAGGCAGTAGAAATGCCCTCTGATCTCATAGTAAACAGGACACTTGAAGATGAAATGCTCCTTTGTCTCCACCTCTTGCATGTCACACAGTGTGCATATGCGGCGCCTCTCCTTGGGTAACCGCTCTGCTTGGCCGTTCTTGATACGAAGTCTCTGTGAAGAGACCCGGAACTGCCCAAGAGTTATCCTCAGCGAGTGGGGTAGGTGAATCTGTGTGTACCCTAGTGGATCAATGAAACCCTCTGCTGTGATATGTAAGAGGTGATCTCTGTAGAAGCCCAGCTTCACTGGAAGATCATTCGGGCCCAACCAAGTCCGGAATGTGTGTAGCTGTAGTAGATCCTCACGGATAACCTGGTTGACCTCGTGTGATAGGAGGGGAGAGAAAGGAGCATCCATGTTGTATTGGAAAGGAGGTACTCTGTCCATGTGAAGCCCTAGTCCTGCAAACCATCTCTCTATGCGTGCATACCAACACCTCTGATCTCCCCCTGCTGCAAGTGCCATAGAAGAGGACAATGCTAGCCATGGTATTCTGCTACGTCCGGATGTGTAATCTAGCTATGTAATGACTCGGTAGAGATATGTAATGACCTGAAATGCAGCATCTAGCTGTAATGGGGGTGACCCAAACTCCGCCCGAATGATCTGGTGGGGGACGGATGGCTTACCACGGATCATCCGTGATAACATGAGAATCTGTAGCGGCTCCACCCTGGCCCACTCTGTATCCGACAAATCTGGGCCCCAGTATGGGCTGCCATACATCCATGCTGGGCGGACCAAGGAGTCAAAAAGCAACCCTTTGGTCCGTAGATCTTGAAAGTGAGAGCGAAAGCATTGTCTCTCTAGTCTAGCCAATGAAGCATATCCTCTGCTCAGGTGCGCCTGCATCGCGGGTCTCCTGGTGAAGATGGGCCTGCAAAAACGACTCCCAGATAAGTGTATGATGAAACGACCTCAGCAGAGGACCCATCAAATGTGAAATGTTTATCGCGCATGACGACTCGAGATGTATTGAAGATCATAACCTTGGTTTTACCCAAGTTGACCTTCAAATCATGAGACTCACAAAAGGATTGTGGTGCGTCAAGGTGTCTCTGGAGCCCCTTTGCTGAGGAAGACAAGAGAGCCATGTCATCTGCGTAAAGTAATATCTGGATCAGCGTGCCCACGAGAGAGCAGCCTACCCCACCTTGTGCCTACATCACTGTCTTGAGCTCGTCAATATAGAGGCCAAACAAGGTAGGTGATAATGGGCACCCTTGTTTGACCCCGATAGTGCTCATGATCTCGTCTGTCCATCCAGATCCTGTTCGGTTTCCTGAAACTCGCTCATAAAGTGCCATGATGGTCCAAATAATCTCCTGGTCGTAACCTAGATCCTGTAGGCGTCGTATGAGGCGGGCTCTCGGAACGGTGTCAAATGCCTTGCGGAAGTTCACAAAGCAATAGTAAACCCTCTGCTTCCGTGCCCTCGCCTCCTCAATGATACATCTGAGCACGAGAATGTGGTCCATGGTCCCATGATCCCGCTTGAAACCGGCTTGTCTTGTTGCTCTGAGTCCTCGACACTCCGCAAATCTGCTGACCTCAGAATCAAGTACTGATGCATAAATTTTGGACATGACATCTCCAATCATAATGGTCCTGTAGTTCTCCGGGTTCATGGGGTCCCCTGTCTTGTGGATGGGTGAGATAGTGTTGATGGTCCAGGTGTGTGGGAACCCCAGGCAAACGGCTTCATTAAATAGCTTGGCTAAGATCGGGGCTAGGAGGTTAATCTTATATGTAATGAACTAAGTGCATAGTCCCTCATGATCCTTCGCTCGGCAATTATGAAGTTTCATTACGGCATCCTTTACCCCCCCCTAGTGAAGAGGGTGCAGGATGTGGGACGTGGTATATGTGATAGGTTAGGGGCTGGCTGATTTGGGATATCATAGAGCATGCATGCATAATCAGACCACACCTGAGTGTCAGTGAGTGGTGGGGGGGACCGTCCCTCTAGAAATCTTTGCGAGAAGTCCTTAGAGTTCTTACTAAACAGAATGTTCAGAAGCCCCTCCTCGTTCCGACGCACGAAGTCAAGTTTCTTCTTGCGTACCAGACGACAGTACTCGCGTAGCGTCTCTGGTTCGCTCGGAAGGCTGTTTTTTGTTTCGAATCTGAGCTGACGGCGTAAAGCCTTACACTCATCATCGTACCAGCTATTACATGGTACGGTCCAGGAGGTGGTCGGCTAGTGGAGCGGGTGGTGTGGGGAAAGGTGTGAAGAGCAGCCTCGTGTAGTGAGCGAGTGACTAGGGCAGCACGGTCCTCTAGTAAGGGTATAAAGTCAATGTATGCAAGAAGTATGTACAGACGGCCAGAGTAAGTAGGTGAGTGATCGCGATCAAAGCGTATATCATGGTAAGTGGAGTAAGAGCTCAAGGGGGTAGAAAGTGCTATGCGGCGGGGGGTAGAAATGCTAAAGAAAAGATAGGTATGATTAGCCTCTGGAGCGAGAGGTGCTATGGTAAAGTCAGTGATGTGAGATGTGAAGGCAAGGGATCCCATGATGTAGTCCACAACACTGAAGCCTCCCCCATGTGGAAAGCAAGTGAAGCCACATGATGCGGGCCATCTGTCAAGACCATTATAGATAATGAGATCATGCATCCTGCCGAGGTTTAATAGGGCCTGCCCATAGGATGTGAGCGGTCCTCGTCTGTCAGTTGAAACTCGTAGCATACCTGCCTCCTCAAGGTCAATGTCTAGCAGTAGAGTGGAATCATCCCTGAAGTCGAGGAGTGGTGCCTGACGAGTGCCTGTTCTCGTGTTGAAGTCCCCAACTAGGAGGACTTTCCTACGGCTAGAGAAGTCAATGATGGACTGATAAAGAGCAGCAAATGGGGATGTCTCATCCTCCTCTCGAACATTTCTAACAAAGCAGAAGGTCTCGGGGAGAAGTAGCAAACTGCAATAAACAAATCCCGGCCATGTGTTGGATCCGAATCCAGAGAAACTTGGAGCGTGGATCTCTCTGCTCCACTGAGATGGTCCCCAAAAGTGTGGATCTGTAAAGGATTGTGACTCCTCTTGATCCTCGGATCCCTCTTGTATCCCTCGTCTCATCTCTGTATGCAGACTCCCATGTATGCCCGCTGACTGTTGGTAGTGGGCGCTGTGGACTCTGATGTGTCTCTGTGTAAAAGACTATATCGTGACCTGTATAGGATTCCGAGAAGTTCCCTGGTTCTGACCATAAGGTACCATTACAGTTCCAGATGGTACAGGATAGTCTCGGATGTCTGGGTCTCATAGACCCTGCCTCTCTATGCGGGAGCAGAGATGGGTGCCCGATGGGGGCCTGTAAGTAGTCGTCCATCTCGTACTACTACCCACTTTCCCTCTTGCGGGCCTGATCCCGCTGCTGCAACAGGAAACGCCTCTCCTCAACCTGTATTGGAGTGAGGTCCTCGTCCATGGAGATCGTTAGCTGGACTCGTAAGGCTGACCTACGACGTAAAGCTGAAAGTTGTGCCTGGGCGTCATGGAACCGCATGATAAGGGGCTACTCTCGATTGGGGTCCCTCCCAACCCGCCATGCTCTCTCAATTCTGTGCTCAGTCGCCTCTAGGGTAGTGGTCACGAAGGCCTGTGCATCTGCCATCGGGGGAGCCTCAGTGCGGGGAATCCCACGTACTCTGATGTTGAGAGCCTTACTGGCTCTCTGCTGCTGCTCTAGGAGGGTAGCCGAAACGGTTACCCTTGCAGGTTCCCGTTTGGCTACGTCGACCCATCTGGACGTCTCCTCGATGGCAGATTGCATGCTCGCAATCTGTGCCTCCACAACTGGGGTGCTCCCTGGGACTGTACGTACAGCAGTGACCTCCTATCGGAGCTGTGAGATCTCCTGTCTGAGCCCCTGAATAAGATCAGCATGGACTCGGATAGCCTGAGACTCATCCTGTATGAGTTGTGCCTGCTCCTGGGTGAAGCGTGTCTGTTCCTGTGCCCCTCCAAAGTAGGTGTCATAATTGGAGAGAGAACTGTAGCGGGAGAAGAAGGGAGAGATGGGAGAGCCACGTGTGTCTGCCTCACCTCTCCTTTTGTGTATGCCTAAATGTGAGAACTTGTAGGAAATAGGTGCTATTGTCTTGTTCCCATGTGTGTGTTGGAGAAATTGGAGGATATAAGCCTGCCAAGAGAGAGAGAGAGAGAGAGAGAGAGAGAGAGAGAGAGATGTATTAACGTCTGCAAAAGGCCTCGCGGGCCTATGAGAGAAAGTGCAAAACCAAAAGGTAACTCATACAAGCCACTGAGGGCTGAAGCAAAGGGTTCACGAAGACCCTTGCTGAAAGCTAAAGTGCTAAACTAGTGAACAAAATACTAGAGTAGCAAAATAACAGAAGACTGTCAGGTGCTTAGAGCTAGCACTCCTAGTACATGCTCAAGTTCCACGTGGGGGAGGGCGTGGTCTCCTCGATCTCTGGATCCGGTGGGCTACGTCAAGGGTGATGCCTCGTCTCTGGCGGTCACCTCTGAGAAGGGATGAGATAGACCGGACCTCGATCGTGCATGCCCTATCTGTGTTGCATGTGGAGTGTCTCTCGTTTGGCAGCATCGTGGTAAACACTCCTACTGCTAATCCATGATGCTCTCATCTCATCAAGCTCCTCTCCCTCAACCACACCGGCAGCTGACTCAGATGCATAGATGTCTTTAACAAAAGTATGTGATCTGTCGATTTCGGTAACCTGTGGCATCAGTCCATGCTGCTCTCTGGTCTGTTGCATCAATGTGTCTCTCCGCTGACGCATCTCGATCAGGTAGAGCCCAACACAAAGCCATGCCCCTCCTGAAAGAGGCAGTGATATCATCCCCAGATCTCATAATAGACTTGACAAACACATAGAAAATGCTCCTCCGTCTCGATCTCCTCCATCTGGCATAGTCTGCAAGTCCTCTGCTCTTTGGGTATGCGTGTAGCTCTCCCTGCCTCAATCCGCAGCTGATGTGATGAGACTCGTAACTGACCAATGGCGATCCTCAGTGCATGTGAGACTCTCCTGTCCTCGAGATATTTAGGTCTGATGACAAGACCATGCTTTGAGACCCTCAGGAAGTGGTCATGGTAGAACTGGATGTTGTTGGAGAACTACTTTCCCCCCCTAGCCCTAGATGTATGGAACTGGAGGAGGTCTAACCGTATGATATGATTGATCGCATCTCGTGGGATCTTGGGTGGTGCGTCCAGACTGTACTGAAAGGGGGGAAGTTTGTTCATTTGAATGCCGTGACTACCAAACCATGTTGGGGGGGGGGAGAGAGAGAGAGAGAGAGAGTATTACTGTCTTTAGGAGGCCTTATGGCGTTGACCTCCTAAAAAGAGAGAGAGAGAGAGGGGGGGGGGGGGGGGGGGGGCATTTCCAAGAGCAAGCTCAACTCCACAAATTCAACTTCTCTAGTAGGATGGGTTGTCGGATTTCTGCTTTTGGTATTCTCCTCAAATGTTATACCTTATCTTCAGCTTGAACTTGTCTGAATAGAGTTATGTGACTTATTGCGGGATGGGTTGTCCAATCCTTGTTGTATACAGACTTTTCTACATGGGTTGTTCGTGTTAGCTTGAACATGTTTGAACAAAGTCATGTAACTTATTGCAGGTCTTGCAACGGGAGGCACGGTTGGGTTAGTCGAACCTTAGTCTCGATAGAAGAATTAGATCGTACTAGGCATCTTGTGATATACTTTGAGTGAAGTTTGGAAATTGGAAGCTTTGTAATATATCAGAGTTACATATAAGATCTAAGGACCCACAAACAAACATCAAGGATCATCCATTCTATATCTTGTCAATGTCAAGGTACTTCTTTTTGTTTTAATAAATTTATAGTCTTCTTGAGATTGATGTCAAAGATATTGTGATCAGAAAGTCAAAGATAATGAATAGTTGAAGCTTGATCATAGGCATACTCGTTAGGATTTTCGTTGGAGGATTTAATTTGTGTATCCTTAGTTATGTAAGGAGGCTTACGTCTGAGAGAATCTTTTTGCATCTTTGAATGGATAGAAAGTCTGCTTTTTTGGGTTTGTTTATGAGGACAATACTAATGATCTATTGTATAGAGTTCATGATTGATATTTTTTCAGGGTAGTTTTAGCTGTATTCATTTTTTAATTTGGTAGTTTTTGTTGCTACCACTTTTCTTAGAGAGAAAATAATATTAATTTTTGATTTATTCTTATTGCACCTGAATTCATGCACTTAATACCTTTGGTTGTATATTATATATAATTAGTGTCTATTTTTTTCAAATGTAGTTTTCAATGTTTTTGAAACTATATTTGGTAACACTCATGGATTGTAAGGATGATAAAGTTTTCAATACTTTGACTTCCATATGTAAATCATACACAATGTCTTGGCTGTAAAAAGGAACTCCATTGTAACATGGAGAATGCAGCTTGGTAAAATAGATAGTGCAAAATCTTCAACCAAATGGAGAAATAAGTCTCAACTAATGACCCACCAGGAGAAGGGAAAGAAAGACATGAACTTGGGAATGTGTTTTGCATCATTGTTTTAACTCCTAATTTACAAACCATTAGTGCTTTAAATAAATTACTATAAGACTTGTTCAAAGATATGGTATAAGAGGGTGTGATAGGGTTGAAAGACTTTTGTACATGAATGATTAAGCCTGCTAAACATGACCTATACATTTGGCAAGCCCATGAGAATCATCTTGCTATGTTATGCAACTAGCAAGCGTAAGATTGGGGAAGGGATCATTTCCCTTGAGGAGCCAACAATCACAAAAGATGAGCTATCCAGGAGTTATTATTTTTGAGACTAGTAGAGGATTAAATAAGCATTTATTCTACATCACATCAAATCAGATTGGAAAATGGCAACACGTTGAAGATCAGATAGCATCAGAGGACCGAGTTTAAAATTGACAACACAATGAAGTAGAGGGTGTCAAGAACCTCAAGCAACTGGAAGCCAAGATGCGTAGAACCATGCATGAAAGCTTTATTATATACTAGTGAGAACCCATCTTCGAAGAAAGTGGCATTGATAGTTTGAAAATGAAAGTAAGAAAGGAGGGGATCATCATTTTATTTTGAAGAACTCCACACAAACAAGAATGAATGAAAGGTCAAGCATCACTCCTTTTGTATCAAAATCATCAAAAATTAGTTTATCTATTGATTTGATGCACATATTCAAAAATATGACTCAATATTTGGGAAGCACCCGATTGGCCGCGAGAACAAGAAATTGCAATGAAATGATTGAATTATTGTACTTCTTATAAGGGTGCTTGTGTCATGGTCGAAATTTTAAAATTCACTCTTCGGTAGGCAAGCAATCTTGTATGCTTGTATGTTCTCTATGCTAGCATTGTAGGTTTCATCATAGAAGAGGTCAAGCAATACATACTCTTGCTAGCATTGTAGGTTTCATCATAGAAGAGGTCAAGGGTGTTGAGCTCATTTTAAATCAAGGTTCTATTGATGGCGTGGCATGCTAATGAGAATGTTGAGCACAAGGTAAAGAATTCTTGGAGAATTGTTGGATTTGTACACTATAAGAAATACTAGAGTGATGCATGGTGGAAGGGTGGTTGGTGCAAGAGTCAATGTTCTATGTTCAAGTGGATCCATCTACGGCTTCTAGCTTTCGAACAATGGGATGATTGTTGTTGAACAACAGGATGATTGTTGTTGATTTGGCACCTCCAAATGGAAAGTGCAAGGAGATGTGTCGTGCCTTGCTATTGAAAGTACTTTTTGCATCTAAAATTTTTTAGAAATGGAAGAATTTGATCCATAGGTATGAAGAAGTAAATAGAAATGAGAGCATGACACAAGGGCTTTTAGAAGACGCAACAAAGGTTAACCATTTCCTTCCAAGATATTTGTGTTGCCTCTTAAATGCACAGTAGCTAGATGTTGCTCTTATGGATGCCAAGGATTAAGGGGACATTGTAGCCAGAAGAGAAGAGGAATAGAAATGAGGTATGTGATATCCAGGTCAAAGTTTCAATCAAAGTAATTATTAATTTGGGGATTTTGAAAGATTGCTCTAATCCAACTCTCTAAAGCATTCACTTCTTCAAGTATGTCAACATTTCCTCTATTCTTGAGGAGATTCTCTAATGAGCATATAAATTCAAATTGTTAGTAATCCACATTGATATCAAAAAATTGGTGTGAGCTTGGAAAGGGGGCACTACTAAGAAAATGTGAGTTGTAATAACAAAGATTCATATCAAAGCTACCATGAGGTTGCTCCAAATGAAAAAGAAGAATTATCTTATGTGCTACACTAATTGCAAATTAAGTTCTCCATGTAATAAACTAATTTTTTTTTGCTACTAGCAACAATGCTTTCCCCTCGAGCCTCCTACATCCACTGTGTCTTCTATGCCTCCTTGCACCCCTTGAATCAACCTAAGGCTACACCTCTCCTCTCTTTTGGTTTTGCAATCAGAAATTTGACTTGATTTTTGCTAATTAATATTTACTATTATGTTATGTATCAATATTGTTTGGTTCGATAAATTAAAATCGACATGTATTGAATAAACTTTCATGCTTATATACTTGGGTGTAAATTATAATAATGTTGTTTTTAGTATATCCATAGTAAATGGAACATGGAAACAATACAACTTGTGATGCCTTATTTACACATAGAATGCTCAGATGTTGGTCCCGAAGCCTTGATACTTGTAATGTCCTCATGAATTTCAAGCGAATCGTTATGGAAAGTCAACGTGTTAAAATGTACCCCATGAATTTATCAAATTAAACAGAAGGTGTGATAAGTTGGCAATGAATGTTGATGAAGTTTGTTTTAAAAAGAAGCGTCTTATATTTGTCAGATATTTAGATCACTATTAGAATCAAAATGAATATTGATGACATAAAAAGTCAAATTTGGATGTAAGTCTATGTTGTATGATAAGGACCTTTCAAATTTGGATGTAAGTCTATGTTGTAAGACAAGGACCGACCTTTCAAATTTGGATGTAAGTCTATGTTGTAAGACAAGGACCTTTCTTCAATGAGAAGAAGATGTATAAGACACCCATGAGGGATGTGGAAATGAGAAGAATGACTTTCCAGGATGTGAATCCACGCGCATATGTTGATAGACAACAAGTTGTCCATGCATCGAATATGCATGAAATGGTGCCACCAGGTACTCCCACAGGTACACAATCAAGGGTAGATGATGGATCATCTATTGGTGGAGCAATGTTGTAACATGCTCCTAGGAAGAATTGTGCAAATTGTGCATTTCTGTCTTCTTAGCTTTATCAAGATTTTAAACAATAGAGCATGAATACTCATGGGCATTGCCTCGTGGTTTAAGGGGAGGAGAGAGAGAGAGAGAGAGAGAGAGAGAGAGAGAGAGAGCATGGAGGGGCACACACAATTTTTTTATAGTGAAATTGAGTTGTATTTATATTAGAGAAAACAGTCCTTAAAAAGAAGGCATGGAGCTACTACAAAGTCAAAATATAGCAGTGTATGGAGCTACTACAAAGAGAGGGCATGGAGCTACTACAAAGTCAAAATATAGTAGTGTATGACAAGTATGGAGGGTAATCCAGAGCACAGGCACAAAGACAATGAAAGAATGATTGTCTCATCGAAACCCCAAAGAAGTGACTTTTTGCTAGAGGCGGCTTGCCAAATAGTTTATGGTTTTTCCCTTCCATACAGTCCAAAGTCCAATATCGAACCTAGGTAAAGAGGAGAGCATAGTTTGGCCAATGTGGGATGATGCCAAAAAGCTAGAGAAGCTTGTTAAAGGGAAGCGTGCATGCAGGAGAGGATGATGCCAAAAAAGATATGCCATTGACTTGCACGGGGCCATACATATGTGAAGTGTAGTTGGAGCAGCATGCCAACGTGCAAGAATTTGGCCTACGGGAAAATAACCCGCCATAAGGAAGTTCGCTAGTAAATCAACAATTTGTAAGCCTAGAGTTTCTGCAAGCGTCTTTGCCACCAAGGTTCATCATGAGTCATAGACCAAATGTGATGTAGCAACACCTTATACAACTTGGCATCTGTAATATCACCCAACAACAACCTCCTGCAGCCTTGATGAGTAGAGGAGTCTTCTATGGTTGGGCTCAAGTTTGAGCACCAATTGAAAGGCATGTATCATTTGGGAAAGAAGCTACCAAAATGGTTAATAGTGCATCCCTAGACCAAACTGTCCTATGGTTGGGCTCTATAGTTGGGCTCAAGTTTGAGCATCGGTTGAAAGGCATGTAGCATGTGGGAAAGAAGCTACCAAAATGGTCAATAGTGCATGCCCAAACCAAACTGTCTTGAAGTAGGAAGAAAGGAAAGCACAACCTTTGCATCATAAAGCATATCTCCATAATATGAATCCCTTGTGCATGGATAAAATATGAACGTTTGCATAGCCAATGGAGGGAGGAGCACCTTCTGACAAAATATGAAGAGGGGAGAGGAGAAGAGTGGAGATGAGGAGAGCGGGCACAGCTAGAGAGCACACCACAAATAACTAACTGTACACTAGATTTAGTTGAAAAAATAGAATATATACAAACCCATTTAGGATTAGGGTTAGGGGATCTAACCCTTTCCTTTATAGCACTCTATAAGGTTAGTGCTATGCACATATGATCACGTGATGGTGCTATGCACACATGATCACATGATGTTGAGTGTGAACTCTTAACACCTTCCCTCAAGATCAACATCATGAAGTAGGCCTTTCCTCAAGATGATGATTCTGGGGAATCGAAGAAGGACTGAGCATTACATTCCATCACACTCCTTTAATGGGAATGTCCTTCCTCTGCGTCAAACCAAGAGCTAGTCAGTGTTTCTTGAATAGCTCTTTACCGAGTGGTTTGGTAAAGATGTCTGCAACATTTTCTTTGCTATCACAATGCTACAGTGTGATGTCACCAAGTAACACTCTTTCTCTGATGAAGTGCTCTCTCTGACATCAATGTGCTTTGTCCTGGAGTGATATACTGGATTTTTGGCCAATGCTTGAGCCGATTGATTATCACAGTATATTGTTGTTGGCTTTGACTCATCAAAGTAATCTGTTTCTGGCAATAGTCTTCTGAGCCATATAGCCTCACATGCACCTGTAGTGAGTGCTCTATATTCTGCTTCAGTGGAAGACAAAGAAACAGTTGGCTGTTTGTTTGACAACCATGATATAGCACCTTGACCAAGGAAAAATGCATATCCTTGTGTCGATCTCCTGGTCTCATGATCTCCGGCATAGTCACTGTCATAGTATCCATGCAACCGTGGATGACTTCCTCTGTATTCTATCCCAAACTGTCTTGTACCTCTGATGTATCTCAAGACTCTTTTGGCTGCATTCCAGTGAGATTGTTTTGGATTTGCCATAAACTGTGCTAGTGAGCTTACTGCATAACAAATATCTGGTTGTGTGATTGTTAGATATATAAGAGATCCGATGAGGTGCCTGTAGTATCTGTCATTGACTCTAGGCTTTTCTGAATCTTTAGTAAGTTTCAAACTTTGTTCCATGGGAGTGGCTGCAATCTTGCAATTTGCCATATGAAACTTCTTCAGGAGACTGTCAACATACTTGAGCTGACTCATGAATGTGCTATCTGAATCTCTCCATAACTCAATTCCAAGACAATAGTGCATAAGTCCAAGATCTTTCATGTCGAACTCTGCAGATAAGTCTTGTTTTAGTTTTCTGATGAAGCTATCCTTGCTTCCTGTCACAATCAGATCATCTACGTACAAAAGTGCAATAGTACTGTCTTCCCCTTGAACTTTGTAGTAGAGAGTATGATCTACATTGGACTTCATGTATCCCAGATCAGCAAAATACTTGTCGATTCTACTGTACCAACTTTTGGGTGCTTGTTTTAAGCCGTAGAGACTTTTCTTGAGATGGCAAACCTTATTCTCCTTTCCTGGTTCAACATAACCTGCTAGTTGTTGCATGTAGACTTCCTCGTCTAGGTAACCATTGAGACTTGACATCGAGCTGATACAGATTCCATCTACTGAGTGTCGCTAGTGATATCAAGAACCGTATGGAATCCATCTTTGCTACTGGAGCATAAGTCTCATCATAGTCTTGACCATATTTTTGTGCAAATCCTTTTGCAACTAGTCTAGCTTTGTATCTCTTAATACTGCCATCTGGATTGTACTTCACTTTGTATACCCATTTGTTTGCTATGGCCTTCTTTCCTGGTGGAAGGTCACATAATTCCCAAGTATTATTCTTATACAAAGCATCCATTTCTTCATTTATAGCAGTTCGCCATTCTGGCTTGTCTACTGCGTCTTCGAAGTACACTGGCTCTTCTATAGCCATGATGGTAGTCATAAGAGCATAGTTGGTGGTTTCCACCTGAATTGCTTTGCCTTTCTGAGCATATGTCAATCTGGCTGGTGGTCTGCTTTCCCTAGTAGACCGTCTGAGCTGCTGTGGCTCTGCTTGGGGTGTTGTTGGCAATTCTTGCTCTTCTTCATCAACTTGTTCTGTAGATGACTGTGAAGTCGATGCTTCTATCTCCTGTGTAGGTGAGGTTTTCCATTCTGATTCCGCATCAAAGATTACATCTCTGGAGATAATGACTTTGCGGTTGATGGGATCATACAATTTGTATGCTTTGCTTTCTTCACTGTAGCCAACCATGATGCATTTGCGGTCTTCGCATCCAATTTCCTGCGATGATCATCATGTATGTGGGCATATGCTATGCAACCAAATATACGGAGATGCCCAATGTGTGGCTTGTGTCTAGTGAATGCTTCATAAGGAGTCATACCTTGTATCGGTTTGGTAGGAAGCCGATTAAGCAAGTAGTTTGCTGTAGCTATTGCTTCTGCCCAATACTGATTTGGAAGATGCTTTTCACTAAGCATTGCTCTAGCACTGTCTGCTAAAGTCCCATTCTTCCTTTCAGCTCTTGCATTCTGCTGAGGAGTATGTGCACATGTGAATTGTCTTCGAATGCCGTGATTTTTGCAAAAGTTCATGAATGTTGAAGACATGTATTCACCTCCTCTATCTGATCTCATGACCTTGATCTTTCTGCCTGTCTGGTTTTCTACCATGGCTTTGAATTCTTGAAATCTGGAAAACACTTCAGATTTCTTTTTCAGAAAGTAGATCCAACAATATCTGCTGTAGTCATCGATGAAAGTCAAGTAGTAAAGTGAACCATTGATGCTGCGGGTCTGGGCATAACCCCATACATCTGTATGTATCAAATCAAGAATACCTCATGCACGAGAGGTACTTCTAACAAAGTTGGTTCGCTTTTGTTTGCTGAAGCAGCATGCTTCACAAAATTTTCCAAGAAATTGTAGCTTCGGAATCCCAATTGTCATATTCTGATTCCTGAGATCTAACAAGTACTTGAAGTTGACATGACCATATCTCTTGTGCCATTTTGTAGATAGTGGCATCTATTGCGGTTGAGCTGACATGGCAATGGGCATGCTTATCTGGTACTGTAGCTAGCATTCTGTATAAGCATCCTTCCTTGACACCTTTTGCTACTAGCTGACATCTTTTGGATTTGTCTCTGATAGTGCATTCATCACCGTTGAAGATGACTTTGTAATTGTGTTCCGTCATTTGACCTACTGACAAAAGATTCTTGTTGAGCTTCGGAACATAGAGCACATCTTTTACTAATCCTTTTGTACCAGTGAAATTGTTCATAGGGATAACTCCTGTCCCTTGAACTGGATTAAGTGTATTATTTGCTGTGTAGACATTTTTCTGACCTTCTAATGGTTTCATCTCTGTGAACCATTCCTGATGATTTGTCATATGAGATGATGCACCGCTGTCGATATACCAAGGATCCTGTTCCACTTGGTCGACTTGATAGCTATAATCCTCTTTGGGATTGAAATCAGTCTAGGTACATTGTATCAGTCTGATGCAATTTCTTGCTTGCAAGAAACATATTTCCATGTTCATTTGCAAAATGACCGTGACTAGAATGTCCACCACGATGATTTCCTCTGCCTCGGGAATTCCCTCGATTACTACTGGATTGACTGCCTTGGTCGTACTGCTTCTTGCGGCAATCTCTTTCATAGTGTCCAAACTTGTGATAGTAGTTGCACTGAATGTTTGACACGTTGGTAGATGCATTCCCTCGTCCTTGGAATCTTCCTCGGTTGGAATGATTTCCTCTTTGCTGATTTTGATGTTGCTGAGGATGATGCTGATGCTGACTTTGATTTTATTGCTGATGATGACCACTTTTCTGATATGATCTACCTTTGCCTTTGCCTTTGCCTCTGCTTCTGTCTGAAGCTGTGAATGCCTGATCATTAGAATGACCTTTACGTGCTTGAATGGCCTGAGTCCTGAGTTCTTCACCAAGTAGGAATGACTGAAGTTCTTCTAGTGTTGGAATTTGCCGTTGGATGGCAATACTCTGGACTAGATTCTCGTATCCCTCTCCTAGTCCATTCAGAATGACTTGAACCATTTCTGCGGGGTACATAGTCTATCCTGCTGCTGCAAGTTGATTGTTGTAGCCTTTTATGCGGAGTACATAAGCATGACCGGTTTCACTGCTGTTGCGGAAACTCTGGTTGATCTGGTTTCTCAGGGTGAGAATTCTGGATGTGTTCTTGGACTCGTAGAGAGCTGCGAACATATCCCATGCTTCTTTTGATGTCTTGACTGTGTTGAGCTGTCCTAGCATGACATCTTGCACATTCTGCTTGATCAGGTGATAGGCATACTTGTCTTTCTTATCCCATTCTGCTTGAGCTCGGGCAATGGCAGGATCTGCTACTGGTGCGAAAACTGTTTGTGTAGATGTAGATCCTGTTGTAGATCCCGTTGCTGGTGCTGTGACAACAGATGGAGTAGAGCTACTTGTGGCTGGATCGTCCAATGGTCTAGGTGTAGACCCATCGACATACTCCCATTTGTCCTGAAGCACAAGAATGGTCTCCATTCGGTATTTCCATGTACCGTAATTGGAGTTGTCTAACTTAGCAGATGCCTCCAGATTGAGGTTGCTAGTCGACATGGTGCAAGAAATGAACTCAAAAGTGTCGTGAAAATCTCTGTATGAATCAACTGCAAATACACTGACTATGCCAAGTGAAATCTCTGTACCATCGGTGAAATTGCAGTATATAAAATCTGATATGTATTACAAGGCTTGTGGCAATGATGCCGGGAATAGCCAAGAGGCTCTACAAGGCTGAAATGATGTGCACGATGCCGTGAGATAGCTGAATAGGCTTTACGATGTTGGCATGTGTGTGAAATCAAATGGTATCTGCCCATTGAAACAATCTGCAATGCCTCTGTACTCTCTGAAATCTGCTCACTGGACTAATGAACGTAAGGTTTCAGGTAATGTAATGATGTGAAACTGTATGTGAGGGTATGGACTGACTCCGAGTAGGTACTAGTTGAGAATTTCGGGCATGGCTTAGATTGGCAACTTGGGGAAATTCAAAGCGTCCCCTCTATGGCGACCTAGTCTACTTTGATCTAGATCTAAACCAATCGTCGATCGATGAAAGAACAGCAAATAATTCATTTTCTTTTTGTTCTTTTTAAGTGCTGGGTTAGATGCGTTGATGTAGAGGCAAATGTGTGTGAAGGAAGTGGTTTTGTCGGCGAGGCTAAAATGTGAGTGTAACTTGTGCCGAAATGTGCGCGTGATGTGACGAGCACGTAGAGCACAAAAAAATGAGCGGCTTTCCTTTTTGGAGCGCCCTCAAATTCTTCCTGGATCAAGATATATGACTTGATCTAGGTGGAGGGGCAAAAGGAGTGCAAATGTGCTCAATGATGATGTGTCACTGTGAGTCACATGCAGTGATGATGTGGCACTATGCCTAGCAAGAGGTGTGCCAGTGAAGCCCTGTGTTGAGGTGGCAAAAGTGGTCACATGAAGTGACTGTGGAGCACTGTGAGTGCCTGCAGAGGTCAGTGCTGAGTGGACAGTTGAGGTGGCACTGCTGATGATGTCAACAGATGACATGGCAATGTTGATGTGGCACTGATGATGTGGACTTCTGATGTGGCACAGGTGATGAGGACTACTGACGTGGTTGATGATGTGGCAAATGATGTGTCTGTGCTGATGTGGACTGTCGACGTGGACTGCTGACGTGCCAGTGCTGACATGGACTACTGATGTGGCACTGTGGATAAGATGATGACATGGCAGCTTCAGAGATAAGGTGGCCACATGGCAAACTCCAGACCTCAACTAACTCAATCCTTTTCTGACCTATGGTTGAGAGGGCTCGGGTTAGTGAGACCCCTTATCCGCCATGTGTCAGATGAATAGAGCTCCAAAATCTTCTAGATTCTAACAGAATCTAGAGGATTCTGCTCCTACAGGTTTTTGTTGCTGCAGGAGTCGGGAGCCGTGCGTTGAAGCATCGCATGAGTCGAGGGAGCTTGGCATTGTAGAGGCGTGGTCGGTTGCAAGAAGCTGGCTATGGAGCTGCTGGTTGATGGCGCTCTGCTTGCTCGCCTCGCTGTTGTGGTGAACGGGGTGAGCTGCAGTATAGGCGCTACTTTGGAGCGGTTCGTTAAGCAAGCTTCATTGGATCCTTTTGCATGGCCGAGTCTCGGTGTTGGAGAGGCGGATGTGAGAGGCGGATGTTGGAGGCGATTCATTTCTGCAGTCTGGTCGTTGGAGTCGCGTAGTTGAAGAGAGCGTCGATGTAGAACGCCGATTGGTCAATGGGCCACCAGGAGTCGTAAGGTGTTGGCCTTAGAGGAGCTGCTACCACTGGGCAAGCGAGCAAGATGCTGGAGTGGCTATGTGTAGGAGGTGCACAGCCGGGTGCTCCTGCTGTCGAATGGAGGCGTTGGTAGATAGAGGCTTTGGAGCACTAGGGGGCGATGATGTAGTCTTGAGCCCATGGTTGCTGGAGCGATGGCTCTTGCTATGTGCAGTCGCTTGATGAAGGATATCATTGGAGTGGCTTTGCCCTGTGTTGGCGTTGTTGGGCACTTGGGCATACTGCAGAGTCGCGGGCGTTGAAGAGCGCAGCTACTAGGAGCGTGGCTCATTGAGGATCGGGTTGGAGGAGTTGGAGTACGGTCTAAGTGGTTGCTTGGAGAGGTAAGCCACCGCCGTTGCAGGGGCTTAGTCGATGGAGCAGTCCGTGAGCCTTTTGTTTAGCCGATCGCCTTAGTGGTTGTAGGCATTAGATGGCTATGAAGCACGCTGGAGCGTGTTGCAGACTGGATGGCAGATCCTTTGTTGATGAAGCAAGAGGCCGTTTGAGTCACCTGAAGATGCTCTCGTTGCAGCTGGTGATGGAGAGGCTTGAAGGAGCTTTAGAACTCTCTATGTCTCCCCTTCTCTCTTGACCTTGCAGAGTGCTCAAAACTCTCAAAAAGTCATGAATGAATCGCTCATAAAATTGAATCTCTTACTCACAAAAAAACTCTCTCAAGAACTTAAAGAAAGAATAATGGATGGAAATTTCCTCTCAATGGACGGAAATTTCTCTCAACGGAAGTGAAGGGAACACTCAATCTCTCTCGATCTCTCAATCTCTCAATCACTCTCACAAGAAGGATGGCAATGCCTCAATGGAAGGCAAGGGAGCTCTGATACCATGAAAAAATATGAAGAGGGGAGAGGAGAAGAGTGGAGATGAGGAGAGAGGGCACAGCTAGAGAGCACACCACAAATGACTAACTGTACACTAGATTTAGTTGAAAAAATAGAATATATATACAAACCCATTTAGGGTTAGGGTTAGGGGATCTAACCCTTTCCTTTATAGCACTCTATAAGGTTAGTGCTATCCACATATGATCACCTGATGGTGCTATGCACACATGATCACATGATGTTGAGCGTGAACTCTCAACACCTTCAACCAATGCAAGCTCTCAACACTCAAAGAGTTCTTATCAAGAGTGTCTTGATCATTCTATTTTAAGCTAGCAGAGTATGTGTTCCCAATCAAAAAGCATACGGGTCACAATAGGAAATCCCCTAACTCTGCCATCCAAGTGTTAGAAGAAAATACCATGGAGATGGCTACCAGTGGACAAAGTCAGTAGTCGTCAAGTGTGGGAGCAAGTGACTCATCATGATGGCCTAGGGCTAATTCCCCTGCAAGAACTCAAGCATCATTTTCCCTTTTTGAGCGAGGCTCTTGTCACTTTCATCTTTGTGAGAGAGTTTATGATTCAAGTTACTGAGAAGGTTGCAAATCAACATTCAAGAAGCCTTTAATGTGATTGACCACAATCTTAGCAATCAACTTATAAGTAACAGACATAAGAGTAATGGATTGCCAATTAGCAAATGATTCACACAAGTTCTTCTTGGGAAACAATTTGACCGGCCCTTTTTTCCAAGTGGTTGGCATTTTTTGAGTTTCCCAGGCACAATTAATCATATGTAGTAAATTGGTCCCAATATGCAAAGGAAGAACTCTATCGTGAGACCATCCCAGCCCGAAGAATTCCATTTTCCACATGACTTTTCGGCAGCTCCCAATTGTCTTGCCTTGAAGTCTCAACTTGCATATCTTGTTTGGGAGAGACAAAACATTAGAAGAAGGGAATGCGAGATGCCCAAACTATTGGGCATAGTGACTCACACAAGCATGGGACAAATTTGCCTGTGAGTGAGGAGGTCCAATGACTATCAACATCTGTAACATGGCATCACATTGGCGCTTGTAGTGCAATCTTTTGAAAAATTCCTTTGATGAACAACCCTTATCAGAGAGGCTCATTGCCTAGCTTTAGTTTCTTCTTTTGCAATCTTCCTATGATCATTGCATTCCAAGAAATGCCTAGTCGAATATAGGCATTCTCCTTCAATCTAAGATAAAAATCATGAATATGACTAAGTTCTATCAATTCCTAAATAACAAGTGTTTTTGGCCTCCACAACTACCTCCCTAAGATGGCAAATGTAATTCTTCACATATGCACGAATCACATGTTGGATACGGTGAGCAAAGGCAGTCCATGCATAATCAACATCAATCAGACTATGTCCAAAGAGGGGACATGGCATCACACACCATGTCCTTATATGTTTCATGTGGCAAATAAGTATTATTGACAATAAGAATCTCTTAAGAATGAAGTAGTCTGTCATCCTTCATCTCATGAAAAGACAACCTCAACCAATGAGGAGCATGATTTGAGTGTGGAAATGCACAATCTACCCAGGTGACACGTAAAGGCATCATATTGATTTCCATTAACCATATACCAATGATCCAACCTTACCTTGTAGGCTGATTTTGCACTGTGTTGAAAAGTATATCTAAAATGCAAGGGTTGGGAATGCATCCAAAGGTCATCAAGCCACATCTAAAGTAGGTTTTGACATTCAGAAGCTAGCATGTGGTGTGAGTAGACAAGGAGCCACCATGAGGTAATGAGACACCAAGAAAGAAGAACTAACCTTTGCTATGGAGGATTATTAAAGCCCCCACAAATGAAACACACTGTCTCTAAGGATATTGCAGCATGTCCTACAAATCTTTACTCTTTTATGCAAAGGTTGCAGAGCATAGACTAAAGTAAACTCAAGAATGTCCACTTGCACAAGGCATTGGAGAACAATCGATCTGCCATTTCGATCTTTAAGAGCCACAATAGGTTGATGCAAATGTTTCACAAGAACATCCACATCAAAAAATGAATACTCACCCGCATAAAAAATATCATAGTCTGCGAAATGCCATGTCTGGCATGCATACACATGCTATTATGCTCTTGCAATGCCATAATATTTTGCTACATTATACATACATACATAAAAAATATCATAGTCTGCGAAATGCCATGTCTGGCATGCATACACATGCTATTATGCTCTTGCAGTGCCATGATATTTTGCTACATTATACATACATACATACATACATACATACATATACATATATATATACATATATATACATATATATATATATATATAGATACATATATATATATATATATATATATATAGATACATATATATACATATACATATATATATATATATAGATACATATATATACATATACATATATATATATATATAGATATACATATACATATATATATATATATATATATACATATATATATATATACATATACATATACATATATATATACATATACATATACATATACATATATATATACATATACATATACATATATATATATATATATACATATACATATACATATATATATACATATACAT
This sequence comes from Dipteris shenzhenensis, assembly GCF_047967505.1. Lineage (NCBI taxonomy): Eukaryota > Viridiplantae > Streptophyta > Polypodiopsida > Gleicheniales > Dipteridaceae > Dipteris > Dipteris shenzhenensis. The sequence continues at coordinate 44,088,934 of NC_141607.1, forward strand.
ATACATATATATATACATATACATATACATATACATATATATATACATATACATATATATATATATATATATATATATATATACATATACATATATATATATATATATATAAGCCCATAACATCTTCCATTTTCATTGGCTTTGCACATTGTATGTCAAACATTTTATTTGATCTAACATATTACAATTGTGTAAAAAGCTTTCCCTTATGAAAAAACAACCAAGATTGCATGTTAGCCTCAAGATCCATGGAATGATCCTGATCGAGCACCAAATATTGTTGCCTTCACACAAAAAAGGAAACATCTTCTTCCATTAACAACATGTGATGCTCAATGACTACGGCGCAAGTAATGCCTATGTTCTCAGTTGGAGTAGGTGAATTGGTCGAAGCACGAGTCCAAGTACGAGATGGAAGGGTCTTATAAATTGGGATCATTTTTAAAGGGATTTTCCATCTATCAGTAGATGTATTTTCTTTTCTTTTGATTAGATGTAGACACAAACATTTCCATTACCTACCTGAGTGAGTCACTTTTACTTTACCTTTATCCACCACAATAGGGGCTATTTTAGAAGTCTTGCTCTTAGACCTAGATGACTCAAGCACATTTGTAGTCATAGATGCAGTGTCTAGGGGCATCTTATGTGGAAGGTATGGACATTGTGAAGCTATGTGTTTAAATTTGCAAAGCTATGTGCTCAACTTTGCGACATTCAAAATCCGCACCTGCAAAAAGGCCCCATTTGAGCTTCTAATGAGCACTACTCATTGCAATGTATGGCTAGATTTGTATCCCACAAAATGTAGAACCATTTAGAATTGCCATTCTACCAAGGTGGACACAAAACTTTGCCCTATGAAGCTCTAACTTTTAGCACTAGTTGTTCCAAGCATGGAGGGAAATCCATGACTTCAACCCAAACATGGACGTCGATGGCTAATCATCACTTGATAATCATGTTCACGAGACCATGGCAAGACATATACCATCTATTTACCATAGTACATTGGAGACTTTTGCAAAAGCATTTGCTTATGTTTTTTGTTTGCCAGAATAATTTCAAAGAATCCCTTTGTAGCATAATGCACTTTGTGTACCAAACAACCTCCCAAAGTCCTTGTCAATCAATTTCACACACCAGTAGCAATAGGCATGTAGTTGAGAAAGAAAATTCAAGTATTTTGGGCATACATCCAAGACGTATCAACAATCTCATCAACATCAACCAAAATACCCACAAAAGGGACAGGCTCTATCCAAGATTTCACAGTATCCTCAAAACCTTCACGCATAACATTAGATTGTAGTTGCAGTTCTTGTGCAGTATGAATTGGACTGTTTGGACCCATCATGAATTTTTTCTTCTTGTTTGGAGCATGTTCCTCTTTTCCATAATCCATTACAACCAAAGAAATTGTACCCATAGGGATGCAACAAAAACAACACACACAAATCACTCGACTGTGCATACACAAGCATGCGTGTGTAGATATGGACATATAGACACAGACACACACAGGCACACAGACACAGACACAGACACAGACACAGACACAGACACAGACACAGACACACACACACACACACACACACACAATTCTCATTTATCTTTTGTCCTTGCAAATTGCTTTTCTTTCCTTTATAAATCCTTTGACACTCCCTCCCTCAATAATTCCCCCCAACTCTCTCTACCCTTCTTCCTCCTCTTTTACCTAATTTTTGTTAAAACCCTCTCTCTCCAAACTTATCCCCTCCCTTTTCCCCTACTCTAGCTCATTACATTCCCCCTAATTAGTTCTTAACTTTTCATAGTTTTCTCCTAATTTTTCATAATCCTATTTTGTCCTTTTCACTCCCTAGCGTAACCACACTCCTCTAATTTTTCTATATTTTCCCTTAATTTCCCTAATTTCTTTTCCCTCAAACTCCCTTATTTTCCCCTTAATTTGTCTCTAATTTTCTCCATATTTTTTTCTCAATCTCCCTTATTTTTCCTAATCCCTCTCTCTCTCTCTCTCTCTCTCTCTCTGTCTCTCTCTCTCTGTCTCTCTCTCTCTCTCTATTATCTCTTCATTTCCCTCCCAAACCCCCTCTTTCTCTTTCCCCCAAAACCCCCCTATTTTACCTATTTATCCCCTCTACTAAGTATTAATTCTAATCTTTCCTTATTTTCCCTAAAATTTCTTAAGTCTATTTCTAACACCACCCCCCCCTTTTCTCCTTTATTATTATTTGGTACAGTCCCCTGTCTTCTTTCCTAAGTTTCCCTTTTTCATATCATCCTCTAATTATTTCCTAAATTGTTCCTATCCCTCTCCTATTTTCCCTATATTTCCTATAATTCTCCGTTTCCCCTATTTCTTCCTCATTTCATTAAAAAACCTAATTTTCCCTCATTTCTTCCCTTTTCCCCTTTATTTTTCACTAAAATTTTCATTGATTCTTCCTACTCTTTTGTTTATTTCCTCCCCATCAGTTTCTCTAATTTCTCCTAATTGTTGCTAAATTTCTCCTAATTTTTTCCTATTTTTTCTCTAAAATTTCCTAAATTTTCTAAAATTTTGCTAATTTTCTCTTCCTAATTTCCTAACTTTGCCTAGTTCCCTAGTTATTCTCCCTAAACAAAAAACCCCCCTCCCCCGACTGGACCTATCCTTTCCTTCCCAAACTCTCACGTCCCCCCCCTGCTTTTCCACGACTTAGGCTCCCTCACCTATAAAACCTCCTCCTTTAGTCTAGCCTCTCTCAAATCGCTCCTTCCTCCCTTTATGACTCGTGCAAGGACCTCCTTACCTCCCTTTGTGACTCGTGCCTGTCATTGTTGACAACTTCCACAAATGGAGTGCCCGCGTATGCCTCCCGTACTACTCACCTCCCACTCTAATCCCCCCATCCTGACTACGACCCACAATCTGTGGCCCCTACGTCGATTTGCGGACCGCCTATTCCAAACGCTAACACTGACGCAGCTCGTCCTCCCACTTGCATACGCATGCCTTGAAGTCTACCCTCTACTTAAATTCGACTGTCTTGGACTACCAGGTACCCCTTATGCTCGCATGTATGGACTACTTTGCTATGCTCAAAGACCGATGCGGATTAACTGCTTCTCACTGCCTTGGCTTTGGTGCCTCACATCCCTCACCTTCTCTGCAGTAACCCACTACCCATTGTCCTCTGCGCACACTCCCTCTTTTGCACCATCCCGCGTACTATGGACTCACATGTCATTCTACCTTTCTTGATATACCACCCCCCACCCCCGCCCCCGCCCTCTCTTTTTCTACTATCTCTTCATTTATAAACCTCTTTATTAACTTATAATAGCTTATGACGAGTCTCCCTAACACCATTTCTATTAAACTTATTAGCCTCCATGTACTTTTATTCACTTTTTCAAACCACTCATCCTAGTTTCTCTAAACCCTTGCCCCTTGCCCCCCTTATCTCTTTCTCCCATCTTTTTACATTTAATTACCCCCTTCCCCCCCATTATTTTTTAATTAATACCCCTCCCCCTTATTTTTACATTAATTCCCCTTCTCTTTTTTTCTCCCTTTCCTTCTATTAACTTGTATTATATTTCCCTCTAATTTTAACTCAATTTGACTTGGTTGTTTAAAACTACACCTGCTAGCATCACTATTCCTCTTCCACACCTCTTCCATGCATCCCTCCCCTTCCAAATTCTTCTCACTTACCCCTTCTACTAAGTTTCAATTTTTATTCTCTGTAACCTCCAAACTCATTCCTCTACCCAAACAATTTTTACATTAAGCTTGATAAGTGTATGGCCAAGTGTTTATTTTTATTGTGACTCCGATAATAAGGGAGGGGTGTTTATGACACCTGTTTTCCCAACTAAAGTTTAAACTAGTTCTTACTATTTTGCTTGTTGGATGGTGGTAGGTAGGCAGATTCCCTTCAGTAAAAATGATGTTGTCAACGACTTATCAAAGCTCACAACTTCTCACATTTCCTTTTTTCTTAAAAAAATGTTCACCCTTTAGTGATGCTACTTCATTCATAGTGGATTTTCTATTTATTTTAAAGTTTGTAAATAAAACATTTCTCATTCCTACTCTAAATTGTCTTCTCTTCATTATGAAAAGGGGTGTTGTTATGTCTTCTACACACACACGCTTTCCCCTGAACTTTGGAGGGTTGCACATAGTACACTGAAGTTATTAAGGCCTTTTTGTTTTCTTGACTCCCTTCTCTAACTTGTTGTTTATTATTAATTTTTTCTAAAAGCGTTATTCTAATTCTTCTGTTTTCCTTGTAGAAATATTCATGGGACGTCACAATCCAATCTTTATCTCTCAACAACCGACTCCGACTATTAGTTTCGCCTCCCAAACAATACATTTAAGTCATCATGACCTTTTCCTTTTGACTCTTTTCATTTCTATTATGAGCAACACTATTTTATTCCACCTACCTTTTAAATTTTCACCTTTTTAAGGACTCTTCAAACCTAGATAATTGTTAGAATTGCCCACTTTCCTCTCCTTGCTTGTTATTGCTACTACTAAGTCCTCAACTTATTCTATTTGCTTCCACACTAGTAAATTCTGACCTACCTTACTCAAGTACATATTTTCCATTCCTTAAATTTGCACTTCTCAATACTTCTTAACCTCTTCAGGTAGACAGTGGGTCATCACAGTAGGTGATGACCTACTATCTCACCTAGTGTGTTGTATCCTACTCGGGCAATGGTGGGACACACATATACAACACATACTGTGTTGTATCCTACTGGGCAATGGTGGGTACGTGTACACACACATACTATTCTCATTTTCTCTTTTGTCTTTGCAAATTACTTTTCTTTCCTTTATAAATCCTTTGACAAGCCTTTTCAAACTACCTCTCCCCTCTCCCTCCCTCAATAATCCCCCCCAACTCTCTCTACCTTGCTTCCTCCTCTTTTACCTAATTTTTGTTAAAACCCTCCCTCTCCAAACTTATCCCCTCCCTTTTCCCCTAGAGATCATTACATTCCCTCTAATTACTGTTTAAATTTTCATAGTTTTCTCCTAATTTTTCATAATCCTATTTTGTCCTTTTCACTCCCTAACAACACTTCTCTAATTTTTCTATATTTTCCTTTAATTTCCCTAAAATTTCCCCCCTCAAACTCCCTTATTTTTCCCTTAATTTGTCTTCAATTTTCTTCGTATTTTTTTCTCAATCTTCCTTATTTTTCCTAATCTCTCTCTCTCTCTCTCTCTCTCTCTCTCTCTCTCTCTCTATTATCTCTTCATTTCTTTCTCAAACCCCCTCTTTCTCTTTCTTCCAAAACCCCCCTATTTTACCTATTCATCCCCTGTACTAAGTATTAATTCTAATCTTTCCTAATTTTCCCTAAAATTGCATAAGTCTCTTTCTACCCCCCCCCTTTTCTGCTTTATTATTATTTGGTACGGTCCCTGTCTTCTTTCCTAAGTTTCCCTTTTTCATATCATCCTCTAATTATTTCCTAAATTGTTCCTATACCTCTCCTATTTTCCCTATTTTTCCTATAATTCTCCGTTTCCCCTATTTCTTCCTCATTTTTTAAAAACACCTAAATTTCCCTCATTTCTTCCCTTTTCCCCTTTGTTTTTCACTAAAATTTCCATTGATCCTTCCTACTCTTTTTTTAATTTCCTCCTCATCAGTTTCTTTAATTTCTCCTAATTGTTGCTAAATTTCTCCTAATTTTTTCTCTAAAATTTTGCTAATTTTCTGTTCCTAATTTCCTAACTTTGCCTAGTTCCCTATTTTTTCTCCCTAAATAAAAAAACCCCCCTCCTTCGATTGGACCTATCGTCTCCTTCCCAAACTCTCACGTCCCCCCCCCTTCTCCCCGACTTAGACTCCCTCACCTATAAAACCTTCTCCTTTCGTCTAGCCTCTCTCAAATCGCTCCTTGCCTCCCTTTATGACTCATGCAATGACCTCCTTACCTCCCTTTGTGACTCATGCCTATCATTGTTGACAACTTCCACAAATGGAGTGCCCGCGTACGCCTCCCATACTACTCACCTCCCACTCTAATCCCCTCCGTGCTGACTACCGCCCACATTCTGGCCCCTACCCCGATTCGCGGATTGCCTATTCCAAACACTGACACTGACGCGGCTCGTCCTCCCACTTGCATACGCACGGCTTGAAGTCTACCCTCTACTTAAATTTGACTGTTTTGGACTACCAGGGACCCCTTACGCTTGCAGTAACCCACTAGCCCACTATCCTCTGCGCACACTCCCTCTTTTGTGCCATCCCGCAACCTATGGACTCACAAGTCCTTCTACCTTTCTTGAGTTACCCCCCCCCTCTTTTTCTCCTATCTCTTAATTTATTAACCTCTCTATTAACTTATAATAGCTTATGACTAGTCTCTCTGATACCATTTCTATTAAACTTATTAGCCTCCATGTACTTTTATTCACTTTTTCAAACCACTCATCCTAGTTTCTCTAAACCCTTGGCCCTTGTCCCCCTTATCTCTTTCTCCACCTCTTTTTACATTTAATTACCCCCTTCCCGCCCATTATTTTTTCATTAATTCCCCTCCCCCTTATTTTTACATTAATTCCCCTTCTCTTTTTTTCTCCCTTTCCTTCTATTAATTTGTATTATATTTCCCTCTAATTTTAACTCGATTTGACTTGGTTGTTTAAAACTACACTTGCTAGCATCACTATTCCTCTTCCACAGCTCTTCCATGCACCCCTCCCCTTCCACATTCTTCTCACTTACCCCTTCTACTAAGTTTCAATTTTTATTCTCTGTAACCTCCAAACTGATTCCTCTACCCAAACAAATTTTACATTAAGCTTGATAAGCATATGGCCAAGTGTCTATTTTTATTGTGACTCCGATAACAAGGGAGGGGTGTTTATGACACCTGTCTTCCCATCTAAAAGTTTAAACTAGTTCTGACTGTTTTGCTTGTTGGATGGTGATAGGTAGGCAGATTCCCCTCTTTAATAAAAATGATGTTGCCAGCAACAATGACTTAACAAAGCTCAACTTCTCACATTTCCTTTTTTCTTAAAAAAATGTTCACCCTTTAGTGATGCTACTTCATTCATAGTGGATTTTCTATTTATTTTAAAGTTTGTCAATAAAACATTTCTCATTCCTACTCTAAATTGTCTTCTCTTCACTATGAAAAGGGGTGTTGTAATGCACCAATGAGACCTACGATTGTGAGGTTCCGGACACTAGCACTTTGGTCTACCTTCATGAGCATGAGAGCGGCTCTAAAGGGGTCTAGAACATACTTGGATGATGATCTCACGCTCTTACAACAAGAGCACAGAAGGGAGGGGATGACCCGAGTGCTGGCTATGAGGGAATAAGGAAAATGGGCTATATATCAAAATGGTAAGGGTATGAGCATGCTTGAGTTGGGAGCAGTCCATGATCTCATCTTCTACAATAGCCTTCAAAGATGGCCATCATCTAGAGGGTTCACTTGTTTCCCACATGGCGGTGGGAAAAGCATAGTGGACTACCTCCTGGGCCCTTTAGCTTTCGCTTTGTGGATACATGACTTCATAGTACCCCCTCCTTCACTCAGGGCTGACCACTCATATCTAGCCTTACATATTTCAATTACCATGCCAGAGTCATAGAGAGAGCCCCTACCATGCCTGCTCATACCCAGATCCACTTTGATCGGGCTCTTGACCCAATCTATGTGAGTCACTTAGCCAGAGAGATTTCTCCCCTTCTGGGAGATGATATAGACCTTGCCCATGCCTCGAACATCCTTGCTTTAGTAGTACAAGATGCCGCCACCAGATCCTTTCCTATGACCCGATCCACACGGGCCCGAGATGGGAAGTTTCCTCAAAACCCTTGATTTGATGACGAGTGCAAAGAAGTGCAAGCCCACCTCACGCGAGAGCGAGCCTTGGGTCAGTAGTTTAGGCCATCTGGGGCTCACCCAATCTTCCGAGCTGACACACTGCAAGAGATGGGCCTTCCTCACACACAGGATAGATGAGATTATCAAATCATTTCAAGGCGGGGACCGGACCGGACTAGTAGATGGGGACTTCTTTCAGAAGGGAAGCCACCATCATCGATTTGGGAGTGTGGCACACTTATGCATGCTGCTTATATGACATCCAAATGCAGGAACCACCGGACATGTCCTCTATGCCCATGCCCACTACCTGTCACTTATTCACCACACAAAATGTATGGGCTGCGCTCCGTCGGGGCTACACAACCGGGAACGCACAGGACCATGAGAGCCTATGAACTAAGCATTTCACATATGGGCAGGAGGTCTTAGAGCCAGTTCTTGCACAAATGTTCAACCATGCTTTATGCCATGGCGGCTTGGAGCACCACTACTATTGTACCGATATAGAAGGCAAGACACCCCATGGACACTGGGAACAACCGCACCCTCATGATCGACCACACACTAGACAAGATTTATGGATTGGTACTACAGACAGAGATTGCCAGTCATACAGAGTCATGGGGATAGCAGGGCCACTAAGGTAGAGAGGATTCAGGAGGTAGCACTTTACACTAGATCACATCTTTACTCTGAGGGCTATCATTGAGGAGGCGAGGTCCACTAGAAACTCTACTAGTGCTTTGTAGAATTTCCGAGGGCCTTTGACAGAGTCCCACATTCTTGCATGATTAGGAGACTATAGGAAATGCAGATTCTAGAGACGCTGATCTGGGGGTGATGAGCCTTTATGAGTCAGTCAGAGGTAGAGTTCATGCCCCAGGTGGTCTATCAGATTGGGTTGAGAGCATGATTGGGGTGAAGGAGGGTTGCTCCCTCTCACCAACTCTTTTTAGGCTTTACATCAATGAGATCACATCCTTCATTGATTGCCTAGGAGGCGAGGGATCAAAACTAGTAGACCTCATGATACAAATACTGCTATACACTGATGACATAGTCCTTATATCATCTTAAGCAAAAGGGTTGCAGAGAAATTTGGAGGCCCTTGAGGTGTTTTGGAGAGAGAGAGACGTGATAGTCAACCTTGGGAAGACCAAGGTTATGGTCTTCAACACCTCACGGGTAGTGCTCCGTCGACTCATTTTCACTTATCATGCCGAGCCAGTGGAGATAGTATAGTCCTACACGTATTTGGGAGCAACCTTTAGAGGACCCCTCTTCATGATGACCAATGCAACCCAGGCACTAATCACACAGGGGCGGAGTGCTTTGGCTAAAGCAACAGTGCTTCCAGGATTCACCAACAAAGGGCTAGCTTTTCAATATTCTAGTGCGACCGACTACCACATAGGCAACGACTTTCTGGGGATGCGATCTCCTGAAGGCAGACTAGAGGAAATTTGAGCGGCTATCGGTGATCATGGGGTCCAGGATGATTCGGTGTAAGCCCTTAGTCCTACATGAGATAGTACAAGCAGAGTTTGCCATGATACGTCTCCAGGTTGATGCCATCTTTCAAATAGTGACTTTCATCCACAGAGTTTGGGACTTACCTCACTTGAGACTTCTGATGCTCTGGAGTCATCCAAACTAGTAGAGGGCGGGCTAGACACATGGTATGCACGTATCGCCACCTGGCTTGCCTAGCATGATATCCAGATGGATAGAATTCCTCCCTTTCAGTACAACATGGGCACGCCTCTTGAGTCGATCCCACGAGATGAGATCAACCGTATCATACGGTTAGATCTCCTTCAGCTCCACACATATCGAAATTGGCGAGGGGACTAGGAGTTCCCCAAAAAAGATCCAGTTCTATTGCGGCCACTTCCTGAGAGTGTCGGAGGAGGATTCATCATCAGACCCTAGTACCTTGAGGACAGAGGAGTCTCACATGCATTGAGGATTGCCATTGGACAGATGCACGTTTCATCCCATCAGCTGAGGATTGAGGTAGGGAGAGTTGCAGGTATACCCAAAGAGGAGAGGATTTGCATGCTATGTATGCTGGTGGCGGTTGAGATAGAGGAGCATTTTCTTTGTATTTTCCCGGCCTATTATGAGATATGAGAATGCTACCACTATCTCTACCTAGATGGGAGTGGCTTCGATCCACTATCACGAGGACTGATCCATTTCCATGACCAGGTCTGTGTTGGGCTCTCTGTGATGGAGATGTGCCGACATAGGAAGACAATTCTACGATGGATCAGAGAGCAGCAGGAGGTGGCAAGACCACATGTCATGGAGGCTAACTAGGCACAACGATGCATCATATACTTCTATACATATGAGTTAGCTCTAGGACACAATGGACTAGAGAAGAAGGAGCTAGCTTAGGTGAGGGTAGCTTGGTTCAACAGAGAGAGCCGACACGATGCCACTGAGAGAGGGATGCAGAGATCACGTGTGAGATAGAGAGTGATCGGAGCACATTCTATTGAGGTCCCCAACCTATCACAGCTTTCCTTTTGGGGAACCAACAGAGATGAGGGGTCACCTTGGACATAGCCCATATATTTCAGAGATCGAGACCGTGCCCCCCGCCACAGCGCGAGACATCTTGATAGACGCAGACAAGATATTTTCATAGCTCACCAAAGCCATCACTATGCCAGGCTTTGGTTTCTAAGTCCCAACTCTGAGATTGACTATATTCAGTCTGTGCTTGACTAGTTATTGTTATGATGATGATTTTGTTAGCATAGATAAGTACTCTGCAAGGGCCCTAGCATGACCTTTGCTTCAGCCCACTAAGGCTTATATGAGTCTACTTTTTTTGTGCACTTTGTCCCATAGGCCCGCAAGGCCTCCCATGAACGTTAATACATCTTTCTTTCTTTCTCTCTCTCTCTCTCTCTATATATATATGTATGTATGTACACACACACACACACACACATGGCGGACTCTGTGATTCCTCATATATGGTTAAAACATCAGTGGAGGGGTGGGCCACCTTGAAGGACTTGTATGAGATAGATAACACTTCTCATGTCTTGACTCTGCAGCACTAGCTTTTCAAAATGTACATGGATGATGGAGAGTCTATACATGACCACTTGATGAAAGTCAAAGTGGCAAGAGATCAACTGGCATCGATTTGTTAAAAGGTGGATGTCATCTAGCACTATTGACACTCTGGGAATTTATTGCATAGCTTCAAGGGATTTGTCACCATTATGAGAGCAAGACCAAGCCTCTGACTCTAAAGAGATTGAGCCCTTGCTAGTGCAAGAGGAAGTCTAGGAGAAGTTGTCCAACAAGGACGTTGATAGAGCACTTTTGGCGAAGGAAAATCCCAGTAAGGGCAATTCCAAGGACTCCAAATGCAAGGCCAAAGACTCAGAGTAGCAAAAGAGGACAAAATGTTTCTAGTGTGGAAAGCTTGGTCATTATGCATAAGATTGTCGGAAGAAGGCAACGGATTAAAAGAAAAAGATGGATTACCATAGCAAGGAGGAGCCTAAAATAGAACAACCAACATCACTACTTGAGAGCTTTTCTTGGCCATAGAGCACCGCTCTGTTCATAGAGCGAGTGAAGACAAGGAGGCTTGATACATGGACAATGGTGCCTCAAAAAACATGTCCAACAAGAAGGAGTGGTTTAAGACCATGGAGGGAACCCATCCTGACTCAAAGGTGACCATGGGAGATAGCTCAACATGCCCTATTAAGGGGGTTGGTAGTATTCCATTCATCACCATAGAGTCTGAAGAGAAGATAATCTCCAGTGTGCTATTTGTTCCAAATGTGTTGCTCTTTATAAGTTAGATGGATAAGCATAAGATATTAGTACTCTTTGAGAATGGGAGAGTCATAGTCATCTCCAAGGAGGATGGATAGGTGGTGGCTCAAAGTGCCAAGGAGGACAAATTATACTAGCTACATACTTTATTTGTTCATGGTGACCATGGGCACTCCAAAATGTGGCATGAAAGGTTTGGTCATGTCAATTGTGGTACCCTTACAAAATTGTAAAAGTCCAAGATGGTGGAGGGACTTCCACCTATTAGAAGCACAAAGAAAGTCTGCCATACCTTCTTGGAGGGCAAGGAACACCAGGAGCGATTTCCATAGTCCACATTTGCAGACCAATGTCGAGCAACTCAATTGCAGGGTCCAGGCATACTCTTCTATTAGTGGACGATTAGTTGGTTGACTTGGATATACTACCTGGCCAAGAAGTCTCGCCCATTTGAAAAATGCAAAGACTAGAGGACCAAGGCAGATTAGGAAATGGGAAAAAGTGTTAAAGCATTCTACACTGATCGAGGGGGGAAGTTCACCTCCACAAAATTCAACAGTTTTTGTAGAAAGCATGAGATCAAGCGTTAGCTTACTTGTGCTTGCACATCTTAGCTAAATGGAGTTGCTGAGTGAAAGCACCAAAAGGTTATAGAGATGTTGTTGACCATGGTTAGAGAGAGAGATCTCTCAAAGGCTTACTGGGGGGTGAAGTAGTGAATACTACAGTTCACATCCTAACCAAGGTCATTGCAAATATGATGCCCTATGAAGCATATTATGGTAGGAAAGCCATGATCTCTCATTTAAGGATTTTGTATTTTGATGCATTCATACATGTACAAAGATGATAGGAAAAAACTAGATTCCAAGACCAAGAAGTGCATCCTTATCAGGTACTATGAAGAATGTAAGGCATACCACCTCCTTGACCTAGTGATGAAGAGATAGATATTGATCAGTAGGGACATGGTTTTTAAAGAAACAGCATCCCAAATAGAAGAAGAGGTCATCAAAGTTCCCAAAGTTATGACACCCAGGTTGACCATTACAAAGGTAGCAAAACTAAAGATCTCGAGGAACCAGAGGAACTAGAGGAAGAGCATGATGCACCAGAGGCAGCCTCGAAGTCAACTTTTGAATGATAGGAAGTTACCAATGTGGTATATGAAGACCTTGCAAGTTTCTTAGGTCACACACATTCTCGAGTTGAGTTTCAAAGTTCGATGGTCACGACGTAATGTTTTTGCACGCTCAACCAACTTTGCCTTCGTGGCTCAGCTCCACAAGTCATGGACCTTTAATGAGGAGGCAAAAGATATATCGGAATGGTAGGCTACATGAAGGCAGAGGTAGATGCCATTCTGAAAAATTACACCTGGGACTTGGTACCCAAACCCTACAAGCCGAAGCTAATAAGTACCAAGTGGGTGTACAAGCTAAAGTTCAAGTCTGATGGGCTCTTGGACAAATACAAAGCAAGATTGGTGGGGGTAAAGGCTATGCTCAGTTAGAAGGCCTTGACTTCGATGAGGCTCTTTCCCTTATAGCTTGGATGGTTACTATTCGAGCGGTGATCGCTTTGGCTGCCCATCACGGATGGTCCATATTTTAGATGGACATGAAGTTAGCATTCTTGAGGAGAACATTGGAAGGTATGCAGACCAAAGAAGGCATTCTATGGGCTAAAACATGCCCCAAGAGCCTGGTACTAGTACATTGATGTATTCTTCTCAAATATTGTGTTGAATCAAAGCCCATCAAATGTGAACCTCAATATATTTTTAGAGGGGTTAAAAGATTGGTTGTAATCCTATATGTCGACGATCTGATCCTTATCGGTGACCATGCTAGGAAGATCTCTTTAGTCAAGAAGCTACTCACGGAGGAGTTCAAGATCAAAGATTTGGATCGAGATCAAGTAGAACAAAGACAACATTCTCATCTCACAAGAGAAATACTATCGAGAGATACTAAAGTGGTACAAGATGGTGGACTGGAAGGATGTTGTAACACCAATGACGGTTAGATAAAACTTGAGCATACGTGACTCTTCAGATCTGGAAGATGCTAGAAGGTATTGATGGTTGGTGGACAGTTTGCTTTATCTAACAAACACTAGGCTGGACACCTCCTTTGCCATTGGGTTGTTGTGTTAGTTCTCTACAAAACCTAGGTAGAATCACTTGAGGTATCTTAAGGGTACTTGCACATACCTGATTACATACACCATAGGGATTGAGAGAGACAAATTCTGTGACTCAAATTGGGTAGGTGATAGAGACACAAGGCGTTTGACTTTAGGGTACTATTTTGTACTTGCATCAGGGGCCATTTCCTGGCCGAGCAAGAAACAACCCTCAGTCTCCCTTTCTTCTACAAAGGTGGACACTTGAGTTGCATGCACTGCAACATGCAAGATGTTGTTGCTCAGGTGGATACTTGGGGATATGGACATGTTTCAAGAGGAGGTGACGGTGGCCATGTGTGACAACTAGAGTTGCGTAGCCATCGTGAAGAACCCAGTGTTTCATGCTCGAACAAAACACATCGAAGTCCATTACCACTTCATATGGGATCTTATCTTCAATGATGTATTGTCTGACTTTCAACAACCTTTCTAATGTGTTCACAAAGTCTCTCCCATGAGAGCAAATGGAGCACCACGTTTGGCACATGAGGATCGGCCCACATTTGTGTCATTGAGAGGGGTTGTTAGAGATCAATGTAGACACTTGAGAGTCCCCAATTTGTGGGGAAAAAGGGGAATCTGATCATAGGGGACCGGTGGGGATCTCAATCCAATTTTGTGGAGGGAGGAAGAGTGCGACATAGGTGGCTCCCTAGAGGGTTTGAAGGCTGCAAAGGAGCCGCACATAAGGGCAACCAAGAGCCCCTTTTATACGCATGCCTAGCATGCCTATTAGCCAACTGGCCATGTGGGCCAAATGGCCTATAATGAATCAATCTAGGGCAAGGGTCGTCCCCCCAGTCTGCTTTAGCCCATAGTAAGGCCTATTAAAGGCCCCCTCCCCTCCTCATTTTGCATCAGCCACCACTGAAGCAACATAACAGTGTGGAGCAAGAGGCATAAGAGAGTTCTTAGCCTTTAAGATATCCAACTCCTTGCTAGTCTCTTGTGCTCATCTTGAGCTTGTGTTTTGCCCACTATCTAATGAAAGAATATATTTGAGTTCTCTCATATTCTCTTTCTTGTATGTGCTATCTACACTCTATCATCTGAGTGAGGTTCTCTTATGTGGCCTGCATCATTGAGTGGGTGAGACTGAGATGTTCCTATTCTGCATAGAGGTTGAGAGGTTAGAGTGATTCTATCCCTCATTTACACAAATCTAATAGGAGTTGGCTTACTTTTATTATATGTAGGAGAGAGATTCTAGAAGGAGAAATCATTAAGATTCTAAAAGCAAAAAGCTCTTCAAATCTCATGTAGATAGACTCTGATAGGAAAATGTAGAGGCCTCCCAAATGATGGTTGCATCAGAGGATCAAGTAAAATAGGACGCCGATCTTCTTTAAGATTAGATAGCAACAACAACGGAGGTAGCTCTGAGGGTGGAGATGAGGAATTTGGCTTTGCAATCCAAAACCTTCATGTCACCCCTTAAGAGCCTTGCAAAGATATGTACATTTTCAAGGCTTGAGTGTTTTCAAAACTATTAGTACTAAGGATCTTGGTTTCATTTTCAAGGCTTGAGTGATTTCAAAATTATTAGTAATAGAGATCTTGGTTATAGTAGGTTGAGTGATTATTTTCCTCAAATCATTCATTTCCATGATGAGTAGCATGGAAAAGTTGGTAGATGTTTGATGTGTTGGCCAAGATGTTTCACCAAGGGAACATCCTAATTAACGAGAGGTGTACCTTGACTAGGAATTTAGTTGTTGTAGGAAGACTAGTCTCTCTTCTATCTTGAGCCCCCCTAGGATATGTTCATTCCACGGAGGAAAGCATGACGGTCTCCCATCAAGTTTTTACTAGATTGGCTCCTAGGGATTCTTCCCAACTATTCTTCTATGCTCATTCCAGTTCAAGCCATACAGATGAGAGTATGAATGGAATTGGCATAAAGGAGCCAGAACAATTAGAGGATTTTGTGGTTAGTTGGATCAAAGGGTACTTGGGTTGACTAATGAGAGATCCTTGATGAAAAATAGAACCTAGATTTTGGGAATATATAGTCAACTAGGACACAAATCTATGAGATCATAGGAAATTTTGGAGGGTGGGATTCATCTCTGGGGTGCTCCATTGAGTTTTTCCTAGTCATTAATGAAGAAGATCAGGTCATATTTGTTAGAATTATTATTATAATTCAGCAGTGACCAATGTAATGTAATAAGTAGGTTAGGGGCACTTTTCCCTCATTTAGAGGTTTTTCCCCCTAACCACAATTAGTTCACTAACTATGGTTAGTGAAGGATAAGGTTTTGTCACTTAGACAAAACCCATCCCACTTCTTGTAATAGTCACTTCTTCTATTGCAAACACTACGTTCAACTCTCTTGCTTCCTGCTCTCTCACTCTCTTGGTTTCTAACATTTGGTATCAGAGCAGCAAGATCCTGCTCTTTTGCTTTCTAGCCCGCAAGCTTCCTGCTCCTAACTTCCTGCCTAGCTCCCTACTCAACAGCCCCTTACAGCTGTACAGCCCATGCTTCAATTCACGAAGCTCACGCTCCTGCTGTCCATACTATACCTATACCGTACTACTTGTTCTGTACAGATTTGTGCCGATTGTCCGTACAGTTTACCATCCGTACAACGTACGTACTGCAGGCATCATTTCTTTCGTACTCATCGGTACGCTGCTCCTACGCTGCTATCCGTACAAGTCGTACGGAGTATTCAGTACATCTGCCATACACATGATGTCCGTACCATCGTACCTTTCGTACAGATTCCGCACAGTCCATACACACACCTACCGTACATCCGTACAACTGTCGTCCGTACTTCGTACAATTGGTCGTCTGTACAACGAGGCAGTACTCAGTCTGTATCTTGTATGGAATTCGTACTAATAGTTCCGTACTGTTAGTTCTGTACTGTTAGTTCAAAGCTTCCGTACACTTCTATTGCGGAACCTTCTGTGCAAGCTCTATCCTTGCAATCCTTGATTTCCCCACTCTATGTGGGAAGGTATATTACTCTATAGTAGATTATCTCCAAGTACTAGTAAATATGATTGAACATTCTATTGGAGACTAGCCATCAATATTGTTATACTTTTTGCAATGTTCTGACATGAATGTGAGTATAAAAATTGACTTTCACTTTCTAACTTTGTTAGAAGGAACGATATGATATGAATTATTCTCACTTAGGCAGTATTAAGAGAGTGGTTAACAATGGATTACTCTCATTAAGTGTTTGGAAAGGGCAAGAGCGGATGTTTGCAATTGATTTATTTTGACATTGGAAACTGGTCTAGTAGTGTAGTAGGATAGTTGTTTGATATGCAAAACACACACACCCCTTTGTAATTCTAGAATATCAAATAATTAAAATAACTATATCTCTCTCTCTCATGTATTAATGAAATAATAAATGAAGTACTAAAAACATAAAAATCTAAAGAAAACACTTACACTTATGTACCGCTTCCTATTAATGAAGTATTTAGAACTAAAAATCTAAAGGAAACACTTACACTTATGTACCAATTCCTATTAATGATGAAAAATTAAATTCCTTGCTTAGAAAGAACATGCATACTCAATTTAACTCTCTATGTACCTACAATCTTCTAGAGAACATGATTTTTTGCTATACAACCAACCCTTATGTAGTGGAATAGTAAAAGTCTTTAGATATGACAATGAAATTTTTTAATGTCAACTCACTTTGTGCATGTATGTATAGACAGGAATCACTTAAAATTAGAGAGAATACAAAGATATTTACTAAAATATATCTCACAAATAGATGTGATATTCAAGTACAAAATATAGACAAAAATGTTACAACACCTCCACACATACACTAAGGTACATGCTATAGTTCTAGATATAATAGTTGTAGACCTCTCCTACATCACCACATGTCCTTAATGAAATTCAGTGGCTACTCAAGGTGAGTGGCTACTACTCTTCCTATGCACCATGATCTAGATCTTCCATGTTAGCTAGATTTGACCCTTCTATGCTAGAAACTGGTCCAGGCTACTTTATCAAGTATTTGCAGCATAATTTGTAGCACGTTTTAGAGAAGTCAGAGCATCATTTCCGCTCAGCTTTGCCATTCTATCGAGGTGTAAGCCTCACTGTAAGCTGATGCATAATACCTTTTTCTTTCAGAAGAAATGTCTCAAATTCATGAGACATGTACTCCCCCCCTCGATCTGTGCGAAGTGTCTGCACCTTGAGTCCTGTCTCATTTTCAACCATAGCCACAAAGTGTTTGAAATGCATAAACACTTCTGATTTTGCCTTGAGACTATAAACCCAAGTGTAGTTGGTAAAATCATTTATGAATGTAACAAAATAGAGATAACCCTCAAAAGTAGGTGTCCTCATGGGACTGCAGACATCACTGTGAATAAGCTGCAATTTTCTTGTAGCTTTCACTGCACCATCCTTCTTGAAGGGAAGCCTATGCATTTTGCCAAGAATGCAACCTTCACATGCATGAGGAGGAGGCGACTCCAAAGGAGGTAATGCATCAACCATATCATGCCTCTGAAGTGTCATTAAGCTACCATAGCTCATGTGCCCATACCTGGCATGCCACAACTCAGCATTGTGCATCGCAGCAGTGGGAGTGCTAACTGATAATGCAAGATGGGATCTTTTTTCATATAAATCAAGCTGAAAAAGACCCCAGTACAAAGTGCCAGACAACCTCAAAGCATATTCATTTTCTTTGTCTCTGACTGCACACTTGTCATCATCAAAAAACGACCTAAAATCCTCCTCTATTGAGTGAGGACACTGAAAGCAAATTCTTCTTTATACTTGGCACATAGAGTACATTTGATATTCTGAAATCTGTGCCATGAGTGGATGTGAGAATAATGTCTCCCACTCCACACACTGAATGAGAAGAATTATTTGCACTTGTAAGTTACCTTCTTCTTGGTCGGTGAAGAATGCAAAGTTACAAACAGACTTTTCTTGGAAGTGATGTGCTTTGAAGCACCACTATCAAAATACCAAATATGTAGTGTCTCATCAACACTGAAAGAGCATTCATCCTTTGAAGGATCGTAACTGCAAGTCAAAAAAGCATATGGGTCATCATCATTAGTGGCTGTAGTATCTGAACTACTCACTAAAAAATCTGAAGTGCAAGTCAAAAAGGCATAGTGCTCTTCAACCAAGTTGGCTGCAACATCTCCTCCATCATGGCAATGTGGACCTAATGCATCTAATATAGCCATACCGGAATCCCTTTTCTTTTCTTTGGCTATGCGCTTCTTGCACTCTCCAATATAATGACTTGGATTTTTGCAGTAATGACAGATGCCCTTCTTTTTCTGCTTGTTTGTATCACCCTATGTCTTATAAGAAGGCTGTCCAGAATCAGCTTTATGCTTATGTGTGGGCTGATGGGCATGTGTCTTATGCTGCCATTTACCCTTGGGCTTGAACTTAGAGAGCATAGCATGCTCGCCAGCCCGGGTTGCCATATCCTTGCATGTTTGTTCCTCCTGCAACAGAAGTCCTACTAACTCGTGAAAGGAGAGAGGATTGCTGCCCCCCCTCAATGACAAATTCAACGAGGTGTGGAAACCAAGATAGGACTTAGGAAGAGAGTTGAGAGTGGTGGAGATCATCTTTGTATCCGAAATGACTTCATCAATGTTCAGCAATTGTTCCGTGAGATCCTAAAGCTTCGTGAGGTGAGAATTCATGGAATCTCCCTCCTCCATATGTGTATGGGAAAGTTCTCGCTTCAAAAAGGTAACTCTGGCATCGTTTCTTGTTGCAAACATACTCTCCAGTATTACCCAAGCTGCCATAGATTTCTTGCATGACTGAATATGAGGTATAATGAACCTCTTGACAAAAAGAGAAATTACTAAAAGAGCTTGTGCATCTCTAGAGTCCCATCTTTTCTGCTCTGCTGTGGGAGCTCCTGGAGTGGCTGCTCCAATCACCTGTGCTGTATTTGTACCTCTAGCCCTACCTCCACTTGTAGGAGTGACAGGTATAGGTGTTGTATCTCATCTTTCTTCATCTCCATTGACATAATCCCAAAGATTTCTGCCAACTAAGATATTGCGAACCATAAAACTCCATAAGGAGTAGTTGGTGCCATCCAACTTATCCTCTTGTGCGAGAACCTCGAACACCTCATTTGAGTTGTTCTGTGCCATTTTTGCCAGATAAACTCAGAAATACAGCAAACTGAACAAGTAAAATCCCTTCCTGGGATGTAAGATGCACAAATAAAATCTGCCAAAGAAAATCTGCCCTCAGTGACAAATATTGTCACAGCCTATCAAAGGCTCAAAATGCACCACAATGCTCTGCTCAATGCCCAGAAATCTGCAAATAGAATCTGCAAAAGGTGGCAAAAGTCTGCAATTTGACTCGTACTGAGTCCAAAACTGTTTGCAAACTTCCAAAATGCACTTTTACCTACAAAATTGCAACCCAAATGCAAAAGCCCCAATTTCTTGTGGGAAATTGCATACAAAAGAGGAGTCTCTTATCATTGACACCTTCTAAAGGCAAATAGCCCAATCCATTTGAATAGACCAAGATCATAAATATCATTAGGCTTAAAGTCCCCTTTTCTTCTTTTACCTTGGAGCCTAAAGCATCATTTAAAAAAATAAAGTGGTCATGTACCAATTTAAGTAAAATGTTTTCCAAGTCATGGTCTCATCTCAATAGCAAATTATCAGTGGTATATTCCCATGTAATACTGTCCCATCTTTTCATGGAAATCATATAGAGCATTGGACCAAAGATAATGACCCAGATCTCCGTAGGTGTGAAGCAATGCCATCATATGTTAAACATGACAACAACCACACAATATAAAAGAAATTCTAGATAGCTCAGTTTTACCATGAATTCCAAGAACAATGGCAATAAATCATAACCAATAATACTCCTGAATAAAATAAAATAAAATGCTCTCCACCTCTTGTAATGTGGGGT
The DNA here is from genome assembly GCF_047967505.1 of Dipteris shenzhenensis. NCBI lineage: Eukaryota > Viridiplantae > Streptophyta > Polypodiopsida > Gleicheniales > Dipteridaceae > Dipteris > Dipteris shenzhenensis. The sequence continues at coordinate 44,109,755 of NC_141607.1, forward strand.
AATGATAATTTTAAAAAATGTTTTTCATAGTGCCAAGTAAAACCCAAGGCAAATAGCCCCAGATCATCGTAGCTATAAAGTAATGCCTTTATATATTAGTCATCATGACCTATACCGGGAGTGGTAGCAGTGGCAATCATCTGGGCAGTTGGTTGCCCCACAGCCCTGCCCCACAGCCCATTTGTGTAGTAGGGAAACTCTCTCTACAAAAACTTCATTGTAGCTCACATACAGAGCAATATAGACATGAAGTCCTTGCATGACACTTACCATCTGCCATGAAAGTCTCCAAAAAACTTTGAAAAATTCTCCAAAGAAATCTAAGAACTGCCGATTGCGTAGAAAATTTCAAAATATAGATGCCATCTATGCTAATAAAAGACAACCTAGTAAACTCCAATGGTAATTTCGGACATGAGCGGCATGGTGGTATCCCCGGATGTCCTCCAACAGTGTCTTCAGCTCCTCTGGTAGTGTGTTCTTCACAACTACTTCCTCTGCCTAATAGCTCATAAAGCCACATGTATTATTCCTTTGTTTTGTCCGCTTAGGGAGCTACTTACATCCGTTTGAAGGAAAGAATAATGAGAACTAAGTTATCGTGGAATCACAGTGGATACGTAGAGGAAGAATGGTCTATCAATGCTTGCTATAAGAAAATAACCACGATCCTTTTGGCCATGATCCTCCTGTGATTATCGTGATCCTTTTGGCCGACTCGTACTGTATTATTCCCGTCATAGGCAATCCTTTGGACATTTCCATACAATAGCTATGCACACGTAGTTTGCGAGAGACACAGTCTACAGGACCTTCATGCTTATGCTCTACGTATCTTCTATGGCTAACACTCATTCTACCATCATTTTTCAGTACTGGCAGCATTACCAATCAGTTTTGATCCCAGGGATCCAATGGAACATAGTAAATCAGATATCAATGTCTTCCTATATCATTAGTGGCTCCTCAACATTGGGATACGGGTGGATTAGCGCTGAGTACAACATGCAAGCTTGTCATAAGCTAGCAGCTCCAGACTTAATAGACATTGCATATTTGTAGACTACTGGCTAATAACATGTATAGTCCAATCCTTTTCTACCTGTAGAAACTACAAAGCTATGGTAGACTGCATTGTTCAATGTAGCAAGTCGACAAGTCTGAGTTCTAGCCAGAAAATCCATTATACTGCGATCTAGTGGTTGTCAAGTTGTTCGGCTCAAATTCAGACTACACAGACACGTCCCATTCGACCAGTAAGCCCCTCATCTATAATTTTAGTCAGTATATATGGTGTGCATAGTGAAAGAAGAGGTATCTCCTTATGGTCAGCCATCGAGCGATTGGCTGGAAAGCCATGGGCTCTCGTTGTTTGGAATCCCATTGCTACATGAAGGATGTAGCACTGTTAGAGTCAAAGCTCGTCTTTGTTGCTATATTGTGAGCTTTTTGGTTGCACCAATGACATCTTTTCTCAGAAAGTGATTGTGGTGTGATTCTCGCATGCTTGAGAAGCAAAGAGAGACAAGTGAAGAAGACAAGGGAACTGTGAAGATGACAATTTCTTTGCTTTCACGGTTCTAGTGTTCGTGTAGATCAAGCCCAAAATAAAATTACGTAGTATTCCTCCTTCACCTCCTTTCCTAGTGTTTATCTCAGGAGAGACTTTGAACCTTACGTAGTTCTAGGAGAGACTTCTAGGATAGTTCAAGATAATGAACAGCCGAGCGCTACTCACTTGGATGCTGGCCGAATTCACTTGGATGCCTATAACAGTTCGATTACAGCAGTACACAAATCGACACTTCAAGATCGATTACTATTCAGTAGCTGGGTCACTGGGGAGAAGCTATAGTAGCAGCGGTCGACCTCTCTCTCAGAGGATTCGCAAGCTTGATGCTCATGCAAAGGAGGAGATACCCGAGCTCTTCGAAGTATTTGTACGAAGCTTATGTAAGTAAAGCACTGAATAAGGGTACCGGATAGCGCACAGGGTGATCATAGAACAAAGTTTCTACTTGAGTCGCCAACAGAATAGCATAGAGTTCGGTGGACCTATTCACTGAATAGAATGCTTGGTCTTACAGTCAAGACTCGTAAAAAATATATAGAACAAGGTGATCAAGTTCTCCACCTGGTTTGAATTCTCGTAAGTCTCGCATCTGAGTCGTGATAACAAAATTGAAATGGCACAAATGCTCCCTCCATAGTTCGCACACACATCTCAGGACCCATCAATCTCCCAGAATGAAGTCACCTCTAAAACTGTTCATAGCGGTGGAAGGAGGTGAGGATGAGCATTGGATGAGATGAACATCCTTATGAAAAAGTGGAGCATGAAGTTGGGAAGGTAGGGCAACTTTGTGGGTGAGTTAGTGCGCCATGGGATACTCTCTCATTTTCATATGACTCTTGCAAACTATTACTACCATGCTTACTCCTTGGATATGGTGTATCTCGTGGTTGTATCCGTGCCATTAACTCTTAAAGATTTTTATAGATAGGGGCATCTAAGTGATTGCGTTGTAAGGTAACCCCCTTAGTTATATATTGTCCAAGCAATATAGGTGTATCCATCTCACTCACTATAGATGATGTGGTCTCAAATTATTTTCATTTTTGAGGTCAATACCAAATCGGAGGCAAGAGCAAGACCAATTAGTCCCCGTACAAGGAAACTACAAAGATCCCCCAGGTATAATAAATCCATAGGGTCCAAGCATATATCATTAACATCCGACCCATTATGGTTCCAAGGCAAAATCCCTCTCCATCAATGTATAACTCAGGGCTTCCCCATCAGTAGTAATTTCAAGGAAGCTCCAGTCCTATATAGCACATAAATAATCAAGGTCATGCTATAAAGTTCTAGAATTCAATCAAGTCTACAAAATTACTGCAATGTGCAAGATAGTAGTTAATAAACATTGCCACATTGGGTCGACCACTCATAGTCCCAACTAATGTAAAGTAACTAACATGTGCCATCACTTTTATGTGAACATAGATAATTCTCAATGTAAATAATAGGAGGGCTTTCTAAAATAGTTCCCATTATTTTCTTTAAGTAATCCAAGTAGTAAATAGAAGACCTCCTACGCTCCAAGTAGTGCTCCAAACTCTATCCATGTTTAATAATAAAAAGAATTATGGAGAAAACAATAATAAAAAGCATTATCAAAGTTCTAGAGGATGCCATAACCTCCTCTTGTGCAGCATAAGTGGAACATCATGTTCTTTATGAGAGACTTCAGTATGATTTCCTACCTTCATGGGTCATCAGTATGTTGACAAGCCTAAAGCATACAAGGGTCCCCAAAGGGATGTGTGTGTGTGTGTGTGTGATCTGCTATTGATGCCCAAGTGTTTACTAGTCAAAAGGTTCAGTTGCAACCTTTGTAGATACAGTTCCCTCATACAAAGATATCAATTGGAAGGCACAAAAGGAATTTACTACTAAAATTTCCAAGGATTCGAAGGACAAGACACTAGTAGTGTGGAGATGCTAGCAGATCAGTCTCAGCTACCTGTCATAGAGTAAGGTAAATCTTCAAAGTCTAAGGAACGTACAAAGAAACCAAGCACTTCATCAGATTCTAGCATAAAGCTAGACCAAGTATGGGAAATATTCAAGAATATGAAAATCAGTTTGACATTTGCTGAATTGATGCAGATACATCCCGTATTTCCATCATTTATTTACTCAATACATTAAAGTATCATTCAAGTTACCGAAAGAGGTAGACTATATAGTCAGTATACATGTCATTGATACCCTAGTGGTTGATGAAGAACATTTTTATAGGTGCTATTTATTATACCACTAGGTTTATTGTCATTGCCATGGAGCAACATGCCTATCCGATTCTATTGGGATAACCTTGGCATAAAGCTGCAAAAGTATTACATGATTGGGGTTTAGTTGAAATAATCATCAAAACTGGCAACCAAGATGTTTGCACTCCTACAAATCCTTAGAAGATTCTAAGCAGCTGTCGGCATAAAGATTTGCAAGTCACATACCCATTTTCTCAAGATGTGGAGTCACAATTGATGGAACTCCAAATACTTCTTGTGTGAGATTGATATTTTTCAAGTGGATCCTACTGATATCAAATAGAAATTGCAGGCTGAATAGATTACTAAACAAAAATATTTATTCCCAGGTAACTTCATTGAATACATTGAAGGAGAAAGGGAGCTTGCTGAGATTCCAATGATTATTACACGACTCAAAACTAAGCTATTAGTTCTAAAACCAACTCAAGAACTCAATCTTGGAAATAAAGCCAATTGTGATGGTGAGTGCCAATGTCTCTTCCAAACATCTTAAGGTTGTCAAAGAATATTCACTAAGTAAAAGGATGTTTTCTCATGGAACTATACTGACCTTCAAGGAGATCCTCGTGAGTTGTATCAACATAGAATACCTCTAGTGCTAGATGCTAGTGCTAGTTTTGAGACTACCTAGCTGAATCCATTGCCATTTATTTAGATGATTTTTGCATCTATACCTTGGATAAAGATAATCTCTGCTACTTGGAAAAGGTATTTCAAAGATGTAGACAAGTGGGTATTTAACTCAACCTAGCTAAGAGTGTGTTCTGTGTCAGTGTTGGTATTTTTCTCATCCATGTCATTTCACAAGATGGCATATGTAATGAGCCAAGTAACATTTGTGCTATTAAAAAAATGCCAAAACCTGAGAATCTAGCTCAATTGCATTCTTTTGTGGGTTTCATCAAATTTTACAGGTGGTTTATCAAATATTTTGCCAAAATTGCAGCTCCATTGTATGAATTGAGTAAAAAGGATGTCAAGTTTGAATAGATTTCTCACTTGTCTATGGTCTTTCATGACTTGAAAAGCCAAGTTGTAGCTACACACATTTTAAGGAAACCTAGATGGGATGTCATCTTCCATGTGCATGTGGATGCTTTTGGATATGCTTTAGAATTATTTTACCTTAACCAGATAGTTGGTTGCATTATTCAGTGTATTATGCTAGTCGGTTATTGACTCCTACTGAGTCTAACTATAGTACCACCGAGCGAGAAGCTTTAGGCATGATATTGAGTGTGAAAAAATTAAGGCATTATTCACTCGGCAACCCTTTTATTTTTCATGTTGATTATCGAGAATAGCTTTATTTGATCAACAAACCTATCATTCAAGGATGCCTCATGCATTGGATGCTTTTTTTATAGGACTTCAATTTTAAGTTTATTCATAAGCCGAAGAAAACTCATGTAGGAGGTGATTGTTTATCTAGACTACCTACCTTGGAAGATACACAAGGAGTCACTATTGAACTTCCCAAATGTCAAACTCTTTGTATTTGATTACTCTAAGCATGCGTATGCCAAGTTGATGGATTGTTTATCTAAGGGCACATTTTTTGACAGTATGCCACGAGACAAGCGCAAGCAATTAGCCTTCAAGGCTTGGAAATTCACTTTAATTAATGGGCACCTATATCGCCACCAATGTGCCGATGGTGTTCTTTATCGATGGTTTTTGCCAATAAAAGAACTATTGTTCTACACATAGCTCACTAAGTTCCATCAGGTGGAAATTTCTAGAGAATTGACCACAAAAAAATTTTACAGGCAGGTTTATGGTGGGAAACCTTGTTTAAGGGGACGCATAGAAGAAGAGCTCTAGACCATTATAGAAGAAGAGCTCAATCTAGAACCAGATCCCTAGTCACAGCACAAGAATCATGCTAGCAATCCACCACATGGCCAACAAAACATCAGCAAAACATCTCCCCTGGGCCTCCCTCAGCACCACTCTATGCTAAACATGAAATGGAGAGAAGAGTTGAGGCTTTATTCCGATGATTGGCTTCATCAAAAATTCCAATATGAGTCTCCAAAAGTCTTCAAATCTCCATTCCCTCCAAGGTGTTTTTTTGGGGGGTCACCAAAAGGCCAAAATCAACTTCTCTCTAGCATAAAAAGCCATCAACGTTTGGGGGAGCATAACTGTTGCTCAAAACTCCAAATTTTGAGCTTTTTAAACCACATTAAAAGCACATCTCTGACCTTATTTTAATTTGATCACTTGGTATTTTTGCACAACTTTATGGGTAGTGGAATTAGGAATCCAACTATCAGCGTACACAAGTCATCACTAGGATGACAAAAATGGGAGGATTTTGGGTGCGAGATAATCTTGTGTTTGATGGAGAACACCTTCCATACAAAGGGGAATCCAATATTTCATACTTAGTATGCAAGCTCTCATCAATCATCTTGAGGGGAGGCACTATGTAAAAACCCCATATAGCACGTGCGATCAAGGGGTATTAAGAAACCCCCTACCTGTGGATTTTTATAACCTATATACACCACCCCTTCTATAAATTTTGAGATGATTAAGTTATCCCTTATGTATGAACATTTCCACTTTTTGAACTATTAAACCCCTTATGTATGTATATTTAGTGTAACTCCATAAAAATATAAAACCCCTTATGTCCATCACACGTTCTATCTTACATATTTCTTAGTGACCCCCAAGGTCATTTAGCTGACTATAATGCCAGATGACAAGTTTATGTGAGCTTGGTTGATTTACGAGATGCACCGAGGTGGACTTACGTAAGCTGGAAATAGTCAATGCGATTACGACCTATGAAGAGTTGCTAGACCGATCAGTCACTCTTCAAAAGAGTGAAGGCCTGAAAGGAAAGACAAAGAAGAAGGATGTTGACAATGATCCTAAAGAAACACCGAAAACGAAGGATAAGCTCAAGATTGAGTTGAAGAAGGCTCTGAAGAAATTGGACATGGAGGAGGTAAAAGCAATCTATAAGCCTGTATGGAAGTCAATAAATGCAAAGGTTGAGAGGATAAGCCTAGACTTGAAGACTGAAGATGCCAATCTTGAAGCTTGTCTCAATGGTGGAATTGGAACAAAAGGGAGTAAGAGATCTGCAATATCTTTCCATATGGGTCTATGATGCATCCCAAGATTGTATTGTTGACAAGCTGCCGGAAAAGAGAAAATATACCCTTGAATATCTACCACATCATCAATGAACCAAATGCTGAGATTGTAAATCCTGATAGGCAAAGCCAGTATCAATGTTTGTAACAGTATCTATAATGGTATTTATATTTTTGTATTTTGTGTCAAGGCAAAAAGAAATAAAGGAAAAAACAAACCCATAATAAATAATCAAAGGTCTGACTCGTACCGTATCAGATTGGCACTAAGGCCTATCACACCTTTCTCTTCATACTCTGTGCCTGGAGTCTACTACTGCAGCTCTGTGGGAGGATGGAGCAAGCTTGTGGGTGCTTGTTTGAGCTACCCAGGTGGTATTTGAACCCTGTGGAAGCCTGTTCGTGGTTTTGGAAGTCTTTGAATGGTTTTTTGCAAGTTTGCAGTGGTTTTGGAACAAAGGACGTTTTTTTATGATTCCCCTATTCCTTTCAACAACTGAGAGTGTGGAATTGTTGGAACCAGGGAGAAAGGAGAGAGGTGGACAACAATCACATGATGGACACAAGATTGAGGCAGAATGAACTCGATGTTGATTGATTATTTAGCAAGTACATAGGGCCTCATTTATAGGCTGGGCAGCGTTCTCTTTTGACATCATAGGTGAGGTCACTAGACCTCCACCTCACACACCTAGCTCACCTAACTCTAGCACACTCCTAGCCCTTAGGCACACACCCCATACATCAATTTGACTCTACATACCCCCCCACAAATTGATGACCTCATCCCTTAGCAATAGTACATGGGATGCTCCATGATGGCCCCTACCAATATCTCACTTCTCTCTCGGCAGTAATATCTGGGATGCTCCAAGTCATGGCCCCAACCAGTACTCACTCCTAGGACTCTTGGTTTCTTATGTATCTTGGGATTTTCTTGGTAAATTGACTAAGGGTATAGACCTAAGACCTAGACATCTTAAAAACACTCAAAACCCAATATACAATCATTTTAGGACGATTATCCATGGCAGAGGACCATTATTTGACACACACAAAACACTTGATTTCATTCATTTTATGCATATAGCAAGAGTAGAGTACCCTAGTATGTCTCACATATAGGAAATAAAATGTTGATCTCCCCAAGTAATAGCTTGCACACAAGTGTGCACATTCCCACGTGTCGATGATGTGTCGATGAAGCGCATGGCAAGAATGCCCCAAAAGATGTGTTGGTGAAGTTCATGGGAGCAATTACCAAGGGAACTTAGCCCATGACTCTCAATGTGGCAAAGTGAGAGTCACCAAATGTCGGATAGAGGCCCAAATTTGAGTGAATGTTGCTTAATGTAGCAAAATTCCCAAATACATGTGCACCAAATAGTGATGAAATTACATGAATTTTGCAGAAGACCCAAAAGTTTTACAAGAATGTTGAACTTTTGTCCTTCAATCTACTATATGTGTGGATGAAGATTTGTAGATATTCAGCCCAAACAATAAGCGATGACAGGCTGAGAACTTCCCTGAATCGTTTATAGACTATGGCGATGTAGATGAACCCTGATTGAAGGCTGAATCAAGGAGAGATGAAAGTGGAAACTGGGCTGCTGCAGACCTCAGAGAGACGACAATGTAGAGACATGCTAGAGAGAAGAGACAGCTCAAAGAGTCGCTAGTTCAATCAATTAGAAGTTTGAGTCGGACCTCTCACTTGTGCACGTAGCAGGAGCAGCAGCGATCTCTGGTGCGCTCATGAAAGCAGGCTGTGGATGAAGTCAGCAAATTTACTTGTCCTTCTCTTTTAGCCACACGGTTAGAGATTCATCACGGCACTACCAAGCTTTCAAGCAGGCAGATCCAAAAATGTGCGTAGATCCATGAGATTAATGAAACGAGCACTTGTAGATGAGCAATAAGATATCTTCCTTCTACGTGGGTAGCAGCAAACTTTCACGAACAAGACACTAGCAAACACCACACAAGAAATGATGTAGGGGGGCAAATTATAAGTAGGCCATCAAAACATATCAGATCATCTAAATTCTATCTTCCACGATCAAAGAATAGAAAGAAGTAGCCCATAATCTTGGATTGAGAAGACTTAGATCTGGTGGCAAATGGCAGCAATTGTGTCGCCCTTGTAGACAGGAGCTCGTAAATAATCAATGGCATCTTGAGTAGGTCGCGATCATCTTCTTGTGGGCAAAACTTGAGGAGAGACACAGGAAGGAAAGCTCAGGGACCAAGCTCTAATACCACATGTTGGGACCAGGGAGAAAGGAGAGAGGTGGACAACAATCACATGATGGACACAAGATTGAGGTAGAATGAACTCAATGTTGATTGATTATTTAGCAAGTACATAGGGCCTCATTTATAGGCTGGGCAGCCTTCTCTTTTGACATCACAGGTGAGGTCACTAGACCTCCACCTCACACACCTAGCTCACCTAACTCTAGCACATTCCTAGCATAGGATTTCTAGCCCTTAGGCACACACCCATACATCAATTTGACTCTACAAGAATGACTTGCAAAGGTAACCATTGCCTGCTTTTGGTGTCCCTTGCACTTCGAGAGTTCAAAAATCCCTTCATTCTAGAATTTGGGATCATTTCATTGGATTTGTGACTCACTATCTTTGCTTCAACGGTTTTTTGCCAGTGTGTTGGAACTCAAGTTTGAAGCAACAATTCACAAATCTGTCATTTTGAGTGGACTCAAGAGGTCCTAAAACTTCTGTGTTGCTCATCATTTGCACTTCGGTGGAGTTTATAAACAGTTCAGTTCCCAAAAACGTTTCATGTGTTGGACCCGATGATTAGGACCATGGTTTCCAAAACTGTCTATTTCATTGTGTCCCAGAGGCCCAAAACCCCCTACCTGTCAGCTCTTACATGATTTCGTGGATATTTGGAGAAGTTCCATCTCTCTGAGACGTCGATCTCTATCAAAATTCCATTCAAAGGTTCAAACCTTTGATTCTTTGATTACAAGTGAATTGCAAGGGTTGACTCCCCATTTCCCATTCATCAATTGGGATTTTGGAGTTCCAACAAAAGAGAGATATTTGCAGATTGTCTTGTTGAGCCCGATTATGCAATGACGCCCATGTTTTGAGGCATCTCAAGTCCTATTTTTAGTAGAGTTCATTGCCATGGAACTATGATTTTTGGGATAGACCTTATGCAGATCACTTTGGTTGCAGTTTGAGCCATGTGCACTCTAATAAATTTTACCTCATGAAGAGGTTGTTTGAGCTGCAGATGAAGGAAGGGGTCTCCATTGCTTCTCACTTGAATGAATTCAATATTATTTTTAGCTAGCTTCAGGCTCAGAAGCTCAATTTTGATGCGGAGACTAAGGTAATATTCTTATTGTGTTCATTGCCATCCTCATGGGATACATTCCGTACAGCTGTCAATAACTCTGCACCTAGTGGAATACTGAAGTTTGATGATGTTGTAGCTAGCTTGTTGGCCGAGGAGATTAGATGGAAGTCTATGGAAGCCAATAAGCAGGATGCAGCCTTAAATGTACAAAGGGGCAGATCACAATTCATGGGAAAGTCCCAAGAAAGAGGAAAGTCTCGTAGCAAATCTAGGGCATGGAACATTGAGTGTTACCACTGTGGCAAGAAGGGCCACATGAAAAAGGATTGCTACAAGCTGAAAAGAGAGAAAAGGATAAGAAAAAGAATACAAATTGGGGTGCAAATAAGAAGGAAGAGAGTCCAAGGGAGGACAAAGGAAAAGTGAAGATCGAAGAGATCAATGCAGTCACATTGATGATAGTGACAATGACATTCTCTTCATGTCTAGTTTACCTGTAGAGCTGCTTACCACTTCATATGATGCATATTCCCAGGATTGATTTTTGGATTCTGGTGCTTCATTCCATGTTACTCCCCATAGGGAATGGTTTTCCACATATGATAGTGGAAAGACAGGTTGTGTGCATCTTGGAAATAACTATGCATGTGACATAGTGGGAGCACGTGACATAAAGTTTTCTTTTGCAAATGGGTCTGCTTTTGTTTTGAAAAAAGTGAGACATGTTCCTAAGTTGACCAAGAGTCTCATTTCAGCGAGTGAGCTAGATGATGCTAGTTTTCAAACCACCTTTGGCTTTCAGAGTGGAAAAATTCAGAATGGCTTTATGGTTTTGGCAAGGGGTGCCAAGTGTGGGACATTGTATCCCTTACATGTATCACGGGTGTCTGATCATGTTGTTGCAATAACCGAGTAACCAAGTAATTCTTTGTGGCATTGCCGGTTGGGACACATGAGCCAGAATGGAATGAAACTCTTATGCCGTTTGGGTTAGGTACCACATTTGATTATTTTTTATTTTGAAATTTGTGAGCATTGTCTCTATGGGAAGCAAAATAAATCAGCCCATAAAAGAAGGGGAAAGAAAGAGCCTGAAAAGCTTGATTTGGCGCATTCAGACGTATGTGGTCTATTGCCTACACAGTCATTAGGCAGGGCTGAATACTATGTGACATTCATTGATGATGCAACTAGGAAAGTGTGGGCTTATGCGATAGCTCAAAAGAGTGATGTGTTCTAGGTACCTATCCAACGCCAGCAATAGATATGGCCACCTGAAGCATGAAGAACAAATAACTTGCATAAACAAAAGGCTTCACCAAGACTCCGAAAGATATGAGACAATATTGTAAAGGTACCCGACCTCTATGCACTCACAAAAGACCCATAATCCATGACAAAAACCACCCCAAAGCTGAGCAATTACACTACCTTCAAGAAACCTAGCCACATCTTAGCAGACCACTAGCCTGTAGATCGTAACCAAGCACCTATATTAATTAAAAGACCAACATTCAAAACAATGATAAAGGTATGGTAAGAGCCAACATGCTAGAGAATCCCAACCTCATCCCAACAAACACATCTATGAGAACACGAGAGACTATGGTGGCAAAATACTAGCGTAGAAGAATGAGCACTTGACTACCAACTTCAATACTCAACACTGCCATAAAGTACACCAACTAGCTTAACTAACAATTTCATACTATTATTGTTGGGTGTAAAAGATTCACTCAAAACCAAAAATTTACAATCAACACTTATTTCATTCATTTTGGACTTGTCAATGTACAAATTCATTTTTACATATACTTTTGGACTAGTTTTCAGATAAAATTTAAGAAAAACCCAATCTTCAAAGCACATATAAAAACATAAAAACAAGCATTTTTATATATATATTTTGAAGGACATGAAACTAAAATTATAAAATTTAACGCAACCTAGATAAGTTACATGAAAAAATAAGATTCAGCAGTTGTAAACTCTCTTAATATTTAATGGTGTTAATAAACACCTTCAAAAGTTACAGTATTAAAGAAACTCTCACCATATTTATAATAGAATTTGACAAACACCAAAAGTTACAATAAGCCTGAGATAAGTTACACAAAAAAGAGTGGTTTACAAAAAAAAGAGTGGTTTAGTAATTGTAAACTCTCTTAATATTTATAATAGTGTTTAGGAAACACTTTCAAAAGTTACAAGTGGAAGTAGCAAACTCTCACAATATTTATAAAGGTGTTGAAAAACACCAAAAGTTACAATAAGACTCTCATTGGAAGGCAAATCTATTTTCAAGACTACAGCCTAAATTCAACCCATTCAAGAGCTGAGCTCATCTCATCCTCATCGATGTAGTTAAAATTATAGAAGAGAAGGATTGATGAATTTTCTATTTTCAAGCCTTTAGCCTAAATTCAACCCATTCAAGAGCTGAGCTCATCTCATCCTCATCGATGTAGTTAAAATTATAGAAGAGAAGTAAGGATTGATGAATTTTCTCCTGCATAACACTTTGTTTATTCCGAATGGCTTGCACTTCTTGGCGTGGAAATCTTCCATAACGAGCCACACGCGAAGATATCTCACTTTGAAAGTCTATCAACTCTCTCCTATATGACTGCAATTTATCTATTTCAGTAGTAGCCATACTTATTTTTCTTTTCTCTTCCTTCTCTAAGCCCTTCTGACAAGCAAAGTCATCCTTCTCATACTGGGTTAATGGAGCTGGATTTTGCTTTCTCTCCTCTCTCTTTCCTTGGTTCTCGGCAATCCATACTTTGATGCTGCTAATGGCTTGCTCGGCAGAATCGATTACCTTAAAAAGATCCATAAAAACGAGAGGAGGAAGGTAACGAGAGTGAGGAAGGTAACTAGAGGAGGTAAGGCAAGATGAAAGGAGTATGCTTGAGAAGAGGAGGTAAGGCTGTGGGCAAGATGGAAGGAGTAAGCTTGAGGAGAGGAGTAAGGTAAGAAGAGCAAAGTGGAAGAAGTGTTTGTTGCGGGTGAGATATAGAAGACGAACGAGAGGAGGAAGGTAACGAGAGTGAGGATGGTAACTAGAGGAGTTAAGGCAAGATGAAAGGAGTATGCTTGAGAAGAGGAGGTAAGGCTGCGGGCAAGATGGAAGGAGCAAGCTTGAGGAGAGGAGTAAGGTAAGAAGAGCAAAGTGGAAGAAGTGTTTACTGCGGGTGAGATATAGAAGACGAACGACTACTAGGGGATTTATAGAACTACAGACTCATAATGTGGGATGAAAGATTTAGAATAAAGAATTGGTAGAGGCTAAGATGACTAGATTATTTGAAGTAAAGATGCAAGACCGTAATGCGAGACATGTGAGACATATAAGATAGTCAGTACATTGAAATCTATAAAATAAAATGATGGGATGCAAGACCGTAATGCGAGACATTTGAGACATGTAAGACAGTGATCAGTACATTGAAATCTATAAAATAAAATGATGGAACACAAGAATGATATAATTATTAGAATCTCATCATGAGATATTTTTTTAATATAATATAAGTTAGACTTGCTGATGCAAGACCGTAATGCAAGACATGTGAGATGATAGATTTTGAGTACATTGAAATCTATAAAATAAAGTGATGGAACATAAGAATGATATAATTATTAGAATCTCATCATAAGATATTTATTGTATATAATAAATTAAACTTTCAAAAAAGTAAAACCAATTTAATAAATTTAGAGAGGTGAGTTGTTCATTGAGTGAAGTAAAAAATAAAAGACCATAAATGTGAGAGACACATGAGATGATAGATTTTGAATCGGTTTAAATCTATGAAATAAAGTGATTGAAGACAAGAATAATATAATTAGACTCCCTTCTTTCATCCATCCTAGTCCTTCTACAAGCACATTCTTCGTTTATCACTCTTAATTTATCATCTCTCCACCCACCATGGATGTCCTTGGCATCGTCGGAGACGTGGAGTCTGGAATCGACAGTCTCAAACAATGGGTTGCTGACCAAGGAGCAAGGAGAGATGCAAGAATTCGACAAGGCTCTCCACTCACACGGATGGAGAGAGAGGAATTCGACGCACAGAGGCGGATAGAGAGGGAGGAGACTCAGAAGATAGTAGAGAGCGAAAGACTTTTACAATGTATTATAAAAGCACGACAAGATCTCTTGGACTTCTTAAGCAACCTACATTATCGAAGCACTCGGTATGGCTGATTTGATTGGGATGCTGAAACAACAATAAAGGCCTCCCAAAGAGATTATAAAGAAACAATCTGTGGCTGTTTGAATTTCTTCCTTCATTGTAATTATGTTGACGATACGGAAGTGGAGTCCGTGGAAGATTGGATTGTTGAGAAGATAAGAGATACTAATGATGAGATCTTCTAGTGTGATCTCGGCCTCTGTGGCCTGTCCAGTGACTGTTTGAATTTCTTCCTTCATTGTAATTATGTTGACGATATGGAAGTGGAGTCTGTGGAAGATTGGATTGTTGAGAAGATAAGAGATACTAATGATGAGATCTTCTAGTGTGATCTCGGCCTCTGTGGCCTGTCCATCATGATTGCTTGAATTTCTTCCTTCATTGTAATTATGTTGAGGATATGGATGTCGAGTTTGCGGCCTGTCCATCATGATTGCTTGAATTTCTTCCTTCATTGTAATTATGTTGAGGATATGGACGTGGAGTCTGTGGAAGATTGGATTGTTGAGAAGATAAGAGATACTAATTATGAGATCTTCTAGTGTGATCTTGACCTCTATGGCTTGTAATAGTTTTGTATTCTCTGCAACAAGTCTGGTAGGGCTGAGTAGATCATATTAGAATTGCTAATACAATTTATTTTTTTAGAATTGCTAATACAATAATAATACAAATTGAATAAATATCATAAGTAAATATCCTAATGTATTGTAACATTTAACATAAGTTTAAAAAACACTATCATTAGTCAATACAAACAAGATAAAAATCTTCAAGGACTCATGTTTCTTTCTACATGTTTTACAACTGAATAGAGTCTGATGAGTCCTCTTGAGGCTGTGATTCTCTAAGAGTACATTAAGCTACATCACCAATAAAGAGCGATAAGATTTATCATAATATTAAGTATTAATTGACACAATATTACAAATAAAAGAGTAAAAGAAAGATTGAGACGATACTTACTTCTCATAATATGGCATAAAGACAACTAGCATGCCATCCAAGTCTAAAGGTTGTAGCATTGAACAAACATCATCTACTATCTTCTTGGTATCACTAAGTACAGCTGAAAGGAGAGAATCGAGCATACACATGCGATTCTGTACTGATCTAGGAAAGTGAGGTATAACCGTACTGCAGCAATAAATAAACAAATGTTAGAAGCAGATTGAATCAAATGATTGAAGTATCAAGCCAAGAGATGTTGATATCAAACCTGAGGATGGCCATCATGACTGTCATTAGCCTCTTTCAAAGGGTCAGAGAGGATTGTAACTTCCTCGCTACCAAAAGTCAAAACACGAGGTTGCTTGCTAATGATAACCCTAACCTCAAAAGAGCTCCCCATTTCGTCCAATACAGCGGTTACATTAGGACAACTTATGGGCGTAGCAACCAATGTTTCCTCTGGATGCTCCACCATGTTATCAATAAATGCCTTAATGATAGATGACATAAATGCATATAGATGTAAGTTTGTATATGTCGACAATGAGGTTTCACCGCCGCTCAAATTAAAAATTTGAGCAAGGAGCAAAAAGCAGTTATATCCAACTCTCCACCCACAACTGTGGTCATCATTCTACTTCGCTGCAGGGCATGTTACATACTCTATTTGATCTTCTAAGTCACCTTCCATTTGCATAAGTGCATCTATAGCACCTACCAACTTTCGAGCCGATCTACACATCAAAATAGAAAACATAAATGAATGTGCCATGGATAGATGCTATTGAATTGACAAAGAAACATTGCTTGGCTAAGATGTCCACAATTACCAAGCTCCAATGCAAGCTGCATTATCAATTAAGAATAATTATTATTTGATATAATTCTCCACAATGTAAGAGATAAGCTAGGTAGGGATTGATACTCACTCCTCGTGATATGCAGTAAAGATAACTCGCGCTACAGTCAAATCAACAGGTTGCAACCACTTAAAAACATCATCTATGGTCTTCTGCTTATTGCTAAGTACACTAGAAACAAGAGGATCGACCATATATGCACATCTCTGTATATATAGGGGAAGCTGTTCTAAAACCATACTGCAATAACAAGAAAAGAATATTAGTTCATTTGATCCAATGGAAATACAAAAGCATAAAGTCAATAAAAAGTTTGTGTCAAACCTGAGGATGGCTATTATGACCTTGTCATTAACCTCTTTCTTGAAGTTTATAAGGATTGAAATGTCCTCTTCATCGAATAGAAAAGTAAGAGGTTGTTCTCGAACTTGAAACCTAACTTGAAATGACCTCCATTTGTTGCAAGGTATGATTATTTTCTAGAGTCATCCGATGGATAGCCAGAGCAGCTTTGCTTTCTTGAGATGAGCTTTCTATATTCTCTACTCCAGCTATGTACTCCTCATCCTCCTCCTTTCCCTTCTCCTATAAAAGGATAAAATAATTATGAGATTCAAAATTTTAAATTAATTATAAATTTAAAAAGACCTTTAAATGAATAAAGAAAATTAAACATAAGTTTTCATACCTCTACATATCTTCGTGGTCTTTCTATGTAACCTTCTGAGGGAAGGTCAGTGTCATATGCATCTTCTTCAGCTTCCTTACTATCGTTGGTGTCCTCACTATCATATCTAGAGCTTTCATCATTTTCATCATCTTTCTTGCTCTCATCATACATGACCATCTCTATGTCAGCATCCTCTTCATGTGAGATCGGACCTTTCTTATCATACTTTATTGTGAGAGAAGCCACGGTATCAAGGTATTCCAAGCAAGTAGGGCTCTCAATAATATTTACATGGTGTCCTTTTCTGATAAGAGCTTCAAACAAATGTCCCATTCGACACAATGTGACTTCCCATCCGGACGGCAGCAAAAATTCCATCATACTAATTAAAAGATTAGCACTTTTTGCTGGCCTTTCATAGTGATTTGCGTTGCGATGGAGGGGACTTGGAGCTTCATGCTCTTCCAGCAGTAGTTGCAATCTCTTTGCATTTCCTCTTATGTTGTTCTGTAAGGAGTGATCATTGTAAGGGCTCTTCATGCACAAGAAAAAGGTTTCAAGACTCTGTATCTTGAGACCGCATTCTCTCTTGTCCCTTTTTCTTGAGTATATACCATTGTAAATATTAAGCTCATTGCCATATTGTTTTTCTAGGGTAGCATACATTTTTTCCTTGTCATCTTTATCAGCAAATATGACTATGTTACATAGTCCCACTCTACCAATGGTGGTATGTAATATTCTGTCAAGGAGTTGACGAATGTCATCCGGTGATATTTCATAGACAAAGAAAAGCTAAGGCCTCTCCCAAGCAGTGTCGTCGGACAAAAAATCATTCAATGAAACTCCCTTGCACTCAACACTCTTTCCAGACTCTGAAATAATTTCATGTATGAAAAAAAAGCCCTTGTTCAAAGTTTTTTCTTTTCTGAGAGTGTGCTTATTGATGACCTTTTGTGCATATGCATACACATTTTCCGGAATGTCACTTGTCATAGAAGGAGTAATTTCAAATCCATCATCTTCTACCTTCACCCATTTATGCGCCCAAGCCTTCTGTTTAGCTGACGATAAAGCTGATGCCATCTGCCTTACAATGCTATGATCAATTTTACATTGGCTAATTGGAATATTTTTTTCTGCCAACAAATATTCAATTGCACTCTTTACTGCATCACGCTTGACCTGTTGGATGATGCAATCTTCCATGTAATGATCTTTATCTTTTTTGCCGAAAAACCATTCTTTGGACATTAATTTCTCTGCAGCAAGACTTGCGTATTTGTTTGGTAAGTTTCTTAGAGGCCTCCACATCCGAGCTGTCATCTCTTTTTTCTCAATCTTCTTTGCCTTGTCTTTAATCAATGATGGAGCCTCATATGTGACATCTCCTTTCTCACATGCAAGACACACGTCTTTGATCTGATGAAAAACTTCATCACTACGGAAAAGTATGCTTGTGTAGTCTTGATACCTATCCCTTATTGTCTTAAAGCTTGTAATGACCTCTGCTCTTTCCTGCTTTCCCCTTGGTACAATGGCACTCAAGCATGTGTAGAAGTCAACAAGATTATCCGCTTCCACTTTAGTTGCAGTTCTTTTGAGAGTGGTCACAGGAGAATGAAAAGTTCTCCATATGGTCCTAGCTTTGAGCAACATCTCTGAAGTGGAGGTGATTTTTCGTAGTGTATAAATGTCATGATTAAGTCTTTCCGACTCAATCAAATATTTTTTCTCGTTCTTGAAGATACAAATGCATGCAGAATAGTAGTGAAATTGAGGCACACTCGCGAAGGTTTGATAAGTAATTTCTCCTTTCTTGTATGCCTCTCTAGAGCGCTCATTACAAGCATAGGCATAGTGCTGACCATCTATTGCCTCAAATGTGCAATGAGCTAAGAAATTTCTCTTGGCATCCATTATATGTCGTTCTAGATCATTCACTGAACTTTGTCCTTCTTGAAGTGAGGGAACTTGTTTTCCGAGGAACTTAGTGAATTGCATCTCAAAATCTATAGGCCGAGAGAAATTGATGGATTGACTATAATCTCCCATGACTGGCCAAAATGCTCTTGGACGGAGTACCAAATTAGAAACAACTGGTTTTTTTCCATCAATCAAAGCCTGAAAAATCTTTTCAGCATAGACAGTCTCTAAGGTCCTGCTGTTGGTGAAGACACTTGCTTTGACCACCGTTGAAGCATGTATAACTTGAGTCTTCTGGCCCCATATATATCTTGGATCCTCATCTGTCACAGCCTCATTCAAGCGAAGATTTAGGTTCTTCATTAATAACATTTCTGCTTCTAGATCTGACTCCATTTCAAGACCCTCCGCATCCTCTTCGTGTTCTTCCTCTTCTCTTCTTTGCCCTTTCTTTGTATATGAACGACCTCTTTTTCGAGCTATAGGACTTGGAACTGTAGCTCGTGAAGTACTTGCCTTTTGCATTTGACATCGAGGTTTATTTTTTAGGGGCTCTATGTGAACCGCTTTAGATTGCCCTACTTCTTCTTCTATTGCCTCAACTTTAGGTATACTTAAGGGCTTCACTTGTTCTGTTATTCCATCAACTTCATGAGTTACACCATCTAAGTGAGTAATACCATGAACAAGAGATGTGTGTGCATGTCCTATCTTATCTGATGCATGTCGTGTCTCACTCAATTCAATTTCTGTCTGAGATGCATGTGCATGTCCTGTATCATCTGATGTATCCTGTCTCCACCAATTCAATTCATGTCTCAGATGTAGATCCCTTGTAAGCATCCACGTGTACAAGACCCTCATCCAATGCTACAATGTGTTCTGTCTCATCCACTCCAGTTCCTCTCTCATTTGTATTACCATGAACCAGGTCTACATGGCGTGTCTCATCACTTCCTTTCTCATGTGTGGATTCTTGCACCTTAGGTCCCTTCAATGAAGTTGAACCTTGTTCAATGGCACCCTGAAAGTATTCAAGGATAATCTTTGACTGCATTTTTCTTGCTTCCTCAATGGGAAATTCCTCCCACACATGTTGGAGGATCTCCAATGCAGGAACCAATTCAGGAAATCTAGGTGCTTTTGGCGGCGGCATCACAAAGTGCATTGCATCTTTCTTAGAAAGAAGAAACAATCTGTTGCTCATTCTTGACTTTGTGTAAATCATCATTGTACTGCTATCTTTTTCAATTTTTATTCCTAGTAAGGTGCCCCCTTGAATCAAATTGCTCTTTGAGAAAGATACATTTGATGCCCACTCATCTTTCTCCAACTCTCTCTTTGTCATCACTAGAATGAGATTTCCTTTACTTAATACCAAGAACCATGCTTTCTTTGTTGTGTCAACAACGGTCCAGTTTGTGAAGTCCTTTGGGGCATAAATTCTTCCATTGTATTTTAGTGTCATACCATTGACAAATGCTGTAGCCTCAAGATCCATCCTATATTAAAGCACAACACAAAATTTAGGTACTTTAACAAACTACAATTACTTTGATAAATCAAAAGTACAATGAGTCCCATTAATACACCTCAAGTTTTTATTCTTCCCAATCGTATAAGTGTCAATTTCATGCTTTGGGAATAGCCTAAAAGGCTTTACAAGGCTTAGACACATGCATAAATGTGAAAAAAAATAAGGATTTACAATGATCTCCGAATACAAATTTGAAGTCTGTCAGATATAAGTGCAAAATGCTCTGTCAACTCCCGCAACTGATATAAGTGTAAAATGCTCTGTCAACTCCCACAACTGGTACAAATATAATCTGCTATGTCTAGTCCCTTAACTGATTCAACTGTAATCTGTCATGTCCAGTGATACAACTTTCAATCATCTTGAAAGTTTAAAAACCTTGATTGTTGCTTAAATGGTAGGGTTGTTGTGAGTGTGAAACCGAATGTGAACGAATGGACTGACTCTGATTAGGAACTAGTCGGGAAATTTTGAGCATGGCTTTGATTGGTTTTTTTGGAGTTCTCTCCTCTAAGGACAAACTAATCTATGCTAATCTAGACTACACCAACCGTCGAAGCGAAGAAAAGCAAGAAATAATTTATTTTCCATTGTTCTTTTTAATATCCTTAGATTGCGAATTAAGAGCAAAAAATAATCTATTTTCCATTATTCTTTTTAATACACTCAGGTTGCGAGTTTAAAAAAGATAAAATTTATATTTTCAAAAACTAATTTACTTACAACTCATAAGAATTGAACATTCACATTAATAAGAAGTTAAAATCTTAATAAATTTGAATTTAAATAATAAAAACTACAAATTTAATTTGACTCCAAATCCTAAACCCTAAACCCTAAACCCAAACCCTAAACCCTAAACCCAAGTCCCCACACCCTAAATTCACAATCATAAGAAGTTTAAACTTTGACAAAGTAAATTCTTATTAGTTTGAAATCACAAAATTTGAAATATAAATAAATTCAATTTAACTTAAAGTTTATGAAAAAATAAAGTAAAATTAAGAAAATAAGACTTAAAATTTTGAAATCACAAAATTTAAAATATAAATAAATTCAATTTAACTTAAAGTTTATGAAAAAATAACGTAAAATTAAGAAAATAAGACTTAAAATTAAAAATTTAATATTTACCTAGAAGAATATATTAATTCTCCCTAAAAAGAAATAAATTAAAGTAATAATAACGAATGTAAGTTAAATTACTTTAAAATTTTTTAAAAATGTAATAAAATTAAAATTATACTTTCTATATTCCAAAACAAAATGCATTTTTGTAAACTATATTTCAAAAATTTTAATTGAGAAATTAAACTAGTAAATTGAAAATGGAAGTGAAACTCATTTTAAATTTAAAAACAAAGGAAAATTTAAAATTCAAGTTTCCACAAGTTTTCCTTTTCGCACATGTTTGTCTTTTCACACTTTTCAAGTTTCCACACGTTTGTCTTTTCAAACACAAGGTTGTCTTTTATCACAATTTTTAAGTTTCCACACGTTTATATTTTCAAACACAAGGATTCATAGTTTAAAAAAAGGTGGGAAATTTGAAATTCAAGTTTCCACATGTTTCTCTTTTCAAACACCAAGGTTTATAGTTTTGTTTGTTTAAGTTTCGACTAAATCACACACCAATCTCCTCTAATATGCCTCATTGATCGTAGCTCCCAAATTCTTCCATCAAAACATCTCTCCTTTATCTCTCCTTGATCATCGCCCACTCATTTCTCCTCCTCATTGGTAAGATTTTCAATCTCTGATCGTACTTTCTCTTGCGCCCTCCCTCTCTAAATTTTCATCTCTCGTCCATCTCTCGTTAATCTCTCTCATCTCCTCTCTTCTTCTTCTCTCTCTCACGCTAGTATGCTTCTCTCTTCTTCTTGTCTCTCTCTCTCTCACTCTAGTATGCTTCTCTCTCTCTCTCGTCTCTCCTCTCCCTCTCTTTTTCTCTTCTCTCTCTCTCTTTCCTCTCCTTTTTATTTCCTCTCCCCTCTAGTCTACGTTTCCTCTCATCTTTATTTACTCTCTCCCCTCCTCTTCATTCCCCCCCCCCCCCCCTCTCTCTCTCTCTCTCTCTCTCTCTCTCTCTCTCTCTCTCCCACTCTCTCCTCTCTTTTTCTCTCTCTCTGTCACTTGCGCGCTACGCCTCTCTCTCTTCTCTCTCGCTCTCCTACTCTCTCCCACTCTATTTTTCTCTACTCTCTCTCCCACTCCCCTCTCTCTCTTTCTCTCTCGCGCTGCCGCGGCAGCGCGTCCCTCTCTTTCCCTCCCACTCTCTCTCGCTCTCCTACTCTTTCTCTCCTGTCTCTCCCACTTCCTCTCTCTCCCACTCCCTCTCTCGCGGTGCCCACGCCCCTCTCTCTCCCTCCCACTCTCTCTCTCTCTCTCTCTCTCTCTCTCGCTCTCCTCTCTCCCACTCTCTCTCTCTCTCTCGTGCTCCTCTCTCCCTCCCTCTCTCTCCCTCCCCACTCTTTCCCTCCCCCCCTCGTGCTGCGCCTCCCCCCCTCTCTCTCTCCCCACTCTCTCTCTCCCCCCCTCTCTCTCGCGCGCTGCCGCGGCAGTGCGTCCCTCTCTCCCTCCCCCTCTCTCTCTCTCCCCCCCTCGCGCTGTGCCTCCCCCCCTCTCTCTCTCTCCCCACTCTCTCTCTCCCCCCCTCTCTCTCTCGCGCGCTGCCGTGGCAGCGCGCCCCTCACACTCTCTCTCCCCCCCTCTCTCTCGCGACAACGGCCTCCCCCTCTCTCTCTCTCTCCCCTCTCTCTCTCTTTCCCCACTCTCTCTCTCTCCCCCCTCTCGCACGCTGCGCGCCCCTCACTCTCTATCTCCCCCCCTCTCTCTCACGGTAGCGGCCTCCCCCCTCTCTCTCCCCCCCTCTCTCTCTCCCGCGCTGCTGTGGCAGCGCGCCCGTCACTCTCTCTCTCCCCCTCTCTCTCGTAGCAGCGGCCTCCCCCCCCTCTCTCTCGCGCGCTGCTGCAGCAGTGCGCCCCTCACTCTCTCTCCCCCCCTCTCTCTCGCGGCAGCAGCCTCCCCCCCCTCTCTCTCTCTCTCCCCACTCTCTCTCTCCCCCCCTCTCTCTCTCGCCCCTCACTCTCTCTCTCCTCCCTCTCTCTCGCAGCCCCCCTCTCTCTCGCGGCAGCGGCCTCCCCCCCTCTCTCTCTCCCCACTCTCTCTCCCCCTCTCTCTCTCGCGCGCTGCCGCGGCAGCGGCAGCGTGCCCCTCTCTCCCTCTCCCTCTCTCTCTCCCCCCTCGTGATGCGCCTTCCCCCTCTCTCTCTCTCCTCCCCTCTCTCGCACGCTGCCGTGGCAGCGCGCCCTTCTATCCCTCCCCCTCTCTCTCTCCCCCCCTCGCATTGTGCCTTCCCCTCTCTCTCTCGCGTGCTGCTGCGGCAGCGTGCCCCTCTCCCTCCCCACTCTCTCCCTCGCGCTGTGCCTCCCCCCCTCTCTCTCTCTCCCCACTCTCTCTCTCCCCCCCTCTCTCTCTCGCGCGTTGCCGCGACAGTGCGCCCCTCTCTCCCTCCCCCTCTCTCTCCCCCCCTCGCGCTGTGCCTCCCCCCCTCTCTCTCTCCCCACTCTCTCTCTCCCCCCCTCTCTCTCTCATGCGTTGCCGCGGCAGCGCCAGCTCTCTCTCCCCACTCTCTCTTCCCCCCTCGCGCTGCGCCTCCCACTCTCTCTCTCCCCCCCTCTCTCTCTCTCGCGCGCTGTCATGGCAACACGCCCCTCTCTCCCTCCCTCTCCCTGCCCCCCTCGTGCTGCGCCTCCTCCCCTCTCTCTCTCTTCCCCCCTCTCTCTCCCTCCCCACTCTCTCTCTCCACCCCTCGCGCTGTGCCTCCCTCCCTCTCTCTCTCTCCCTCCCCTCTCTCTCTCGCGCGCTACCACGGTAGTGCGCCCCACTCTCTCCCTCCCTCTCTCTCCCCCCCTCTCTCTCTCTCCTTCCCGTTGCGCCTCCCCCCCTCTCTCTCTCTCTCCCCCTCTCTCCCTCTTTTACCCTCTCTCTCCCCCTCTCTCTCTCTCTTTTACCTCTCACCCTCTCTCTCTCTAAACGTCTCTCCTCTCTCTCCCTCTCTCTTTCTTCCTCTCTCTCTCTTTTGCTGTCGAGGCAGCAATACTCTCTCTCTTATAATCTCTCTCTAAAAGTCTTTCCTTCACTTTTCTCTCTCTCTAAGTTCTCTCTCTATAATAAAATTTCAAAGAATACAAATTTAAAAAAAAGTACCTGGAAAAAAGTTGAGATCTTTGCTTGTGCTTGCTTTTGCTCTTTCTCCTCTTTTTGCTTCTCCTCTTGCTCTTCCTTGTTGAAATGAGAAACAATGAGAGAAGGAGAGTATATATCAGAAAAACTAGGGTTTTAAGTGCTTCTCTCTCATTGGTCCTTCTATATCATTATCTCCTCTCCCATTGGCCTCTCCATTAGATTATCTTCTCTCCCTCTCCCACCCACTCCCATCCTCCCACCCCATTCCCACTCCCACCCCCATCCTCCCACCCCACCTCCCCCATTCCCACTCCCTCTCCCACTCCCACGCCCACGCCCATTCTTCCACCTTCCCCATTCCCACTCCCTCGCCCACTCCCATCCTCCCACCCCAATTATTACTTAAATAATTGATATTACTGAAAACACTCATAGGATTTAAGGTTTAGGATTTGGTGGTTTGGGTTTAGGGTTTGGGGTTTGGTGAGTTAGGGTTTAGGGTTTGTGAGTTAGGAATTAGGGTTTGTGAGTTAGGGTTAGGATTTAGGGTTTGTGAGTTAGGGTTTAGGGTTTGGTGGTTTGGATTTAGGGTTTGGGGGGTAGGGTTTAGGGTTTAGGGTTTAAGGTTTGGGAGTTAGGGTTTAGGGTTCAGGGTTTGAGGGTTAGCGTTTAGGGTTCAGGGTTTGGGGGTAAGGGTTTAGGGTTTAGGGGGTAGGGTTTAGGGTTTGGGGTTTGGGGGTTAGGGTTTAGGATTTAGGGTTTAGGGTTTAGGGGTTAGGGTTTAAGGTTGGTTTAGGAGTTAGGGTTTAGGGTTTAGGGTTTGGTGTTTAGGGTTTAGGGTTTAGGGTTTGGGGTTTAGGGTTTAGGGTTTGGGGGTTAGGGTTTAGGATTTAGGGTTTGGGTGTTAGGGTTTAGGGTTTGGGGTTTGGGAGGTAGGGTTTAGGGTTTGGGGTTTGGGAGTTAGGGTTTAGGGTTTAGGGTCTGGGAGTTAGGGTTTAGGGTTTAGGGTTTAGGGTTTTTATTGGTTAGGGTTGAGGGTTTAGAGAGTCAAGATTAACATTTGTTGTTTAGGGATTAGGGATTATGAGTTAGGGTTTAGGGATTAGGGTTTACGAGTTTAGGTTTAGGTATTAGGGTTTAGGGTTTAAGGGTTAGGGTTTAAGGGTTAGGATTTAGGAATTAGAGTTTTGGGATTAGCATTTTGGGATTAGGGATTAGGGGTTAGGGTTTACGGATTAGGATTTAGGGGTTTAGGATTTAGGTTTAGGAATTGGGGTTTAGGATCTAGGGCTTATGGTTTAAGGGTTTAGGAATTAGGGATTAGGGTATAGAATTTAGGGTTTAAAAATTAGGGGTTAGGGTTTAGGAATTAGGGTTTATGGTTTCAAGGGTCGAATTAGGGTTTAGGGTTTGGGAATTAGGATTTAGGGTTTAGGGTTTAGGGTTTGATTAAATTTTTAAACAAGATCTAGATTTTTAAATCATTAATAAAGTAGATTATTGAGAAGAGACTAATGTTCTTTATAATGGTTGTTACAGCTTGTTTGCAAAGGAAACTCACAAAGGAGATGGCTACAAAATTTATTCCGGGGATGGAGGTGATTCTATGTTGCAAAAGAGAAGTAGTTGCATTTGCTACAATCCATGAATTAGGGTTTAGGGTTTGGGGGTTAGGATTTAGGGTTTAGGGTTTGATTAAATTTTTAAACAAGATCTAGATTTTTAAATCATTAATAAAGTAGATTATTGAGAAGAGACTAATGTTCTTTATAATGGTTGTTACAGCTTGTTTGCAAAGGAAACTCACAAAGGAGATGGCTACAAAATTTATTCCGGGGATGGAGGTGATTCTATGTTGCAAAAGAGAAGTAGTTGCATTTGCTACAATCCATGAAAGTGATCCAAATTCCATTTGTCACTTTAGAAGACTTGGCGAAGATAAGGTGGCGGTTATCGTATCAAGGATTCTTAGTGCACATGTTGAGCTAAAGCATAAGTGTGGGGATATGGAAATCCTTGGAGATGTTATGTCCTATAATACTTTCAACAAAGCATTTATTGCATGGGACAGAGATGAGACTTATCCAACACATGTCATCGGGAATATCTTTGGATTTTAGAGTAGGAGATATTTTACAAATGTTATCATTTGCAAATAAGAATGTAGCAGAAGGTCAAGTCTTGGGATTTGAACAAGTGGAACACTGGACATTTGCGCAGATGAGAATTAAAAAAGTTACTGATGATGGTATGGATGATAACTCAATGTCATTGGATGGTCCCTACTATGAGGTAGGTAAGGATTTGAGATGGAGCATGCAATTTTTAAAGATTGGAAAGACTCGGCATGTGGTTTTTAATGATAAACATAATGTATACTACAACATCAAAGAATTGAAAGAATATGCCAATGTACCAACTTGCTCTATTCCTTCAGAGATGGATGATTCCAATGCACTCAACTATAGCACTGACGTCTTAACAGAAGTCGATGAGTTCATTGGTATCGAGAAAGAAAAATATTTCACAAGTGATGCCTTATCCGGGGTGGATGAGTTCATGCACATTGAGAACTTGGGCAAAGATGTCAAAAGTGATATATTTTCAAGCATGGATGGCTTCATGGATACTGATAAAGTTCTTGGAGTCAAACGAAGTAAATATGGAATTATGGAAATCATGCACGATAGTATAATGAGTGATGTTCTCTCTGGAGTAGAGGAGTTTCAAGACTATGGAGTTATGAAATCCATAGAAAGTGCATCAATGAGTGATGTTCTCTCAGGAATAGATGAGTTTGAAGATCATTCTAGACACTCTATCACCACTGACTATGGAGTTATGAAATCCATAGAAAGTGCATCAATGAGTGATGTTCTCTCAGGAATAGATGAGTTTGAAGATCATTCGGGACACTCTAATGCCATTGTGACAAGTGGTTCTACGATTGTATCAAAAGTAGGGATGAGATCAACAAAGGACTATTCGGTATTTGACTTTGATTGTGAAATAGTTAATGTTACAAATGGTTTGACGAATGTATCAAAAGCAAGGATGACATCAACAAAGGAATATTCATTATTTGACTGTCAGAGTGATAAGATCAAGGATGCAACATCTCATGAAAACAACGTGACAAAAAAATCTTACAAGGAGAACTACACAAATCCAAATAAGAATGTACAGAAGGTTCCAAAACGGACATACAGATGCATGAAAAGACGAGTCCAGGCAGATCTAGAAAAGCAACCAAAGAGAATAAGAGTAATGAATGAAGATGTTATGCTAAAAGCAATGCGATCTACATGCTATAAGCGTACATGTATGCGATCCATTAACTTACATGACATCAAGGGTTGTAGAGAACATGTCTGGCAAAGGAAAGGAAGCAGAAGAAATGAATACCTACTCACGAGATTGTCTTGCTTTCTTGTAAATGATAAGAGAAGGCGAAGTTCAGGACAACAGATAAGGCCTCTTATAAATGGAAAAAGTATATGCAATAATGCATATCGCATTATTACAGGATTATCACATGGCACATATTGGAATTTGGCTAATAAAGCAAAGTATGGAGTTAAATTTAACATTCATGGAAACATAGGAAGGCCCAAAACAAGAGCCTCAACGGTTGCGGCAACAGCAATTTTGAAAGATTACAGTTATGAAAATGCTTTACCGCAACCCCACCTATCAGAAATGCATCTTCTGATAGGTTTGACAAAAAAAGAAGTATTTAACTCTATTGGAGAAACACAGAGGCAAAGAGGGCATGCACCGGCATCTTTTTATACTTTGTACACTCTTTGGAAAAAAAGCTTTGGACATGTTAAAATCCCAAAGAGGCAAAAAATGTCAAAGTGCAACGACTGTGATGATCTAAAGCGAGCACTTGAGAGTGCAACATCTCCAGAACAAAAATAAGCTTACAAAAAAAGAGAGAATTTCATAATGGACTTGTTCGACATTCTAGAATAAAATAT
The DNA here is from genome assembly GCF_047967505.1 of Dipteris shenzhenensis. Classification (NCBI taxonomy): domain Eukaryota; kingdom Viridiplantae; phylum Streptophyta; class Polypodiopsida; order Gleicheniales; family Dipteridaceae; genus Dipteris; species Dipteris shenzhenensis. Next base: position 44,138,365 of record NC_141607.1, read on the forward strand.
GCATTTTGGAAGGAGCAAGCTATTTCTCACCCAAATGAGTACATGTGCATTATTGTAGATGGTATGGATCAAAATACAACAACATTACCTCGATTCGTTAACACTCCACCTAAGCTACAAGGCAAATACTTTTTAAAGACACATCTATGTGGAGTGTTAGTGCACGGATTTAAGTTTTTTACAGACATATGAATTGATTCCTTGCATCTACATGATAGCAATCAAGTTGTAACATCCGTTATGAAGGCAATTCACAATGGACATGCAGAAAAAGGTCGCCTACCAGCAACTTTGAGAGTACAAGCAGACAATTGCGGACGAGAGAATAAGAATGTACTCTTCTTTGCATTTTGCTCAATGCTAATCGCTCATAGAATCTTCAATGAGATTGAAGTTGGGTTTTTGTTGGTTGGGCACACACATGAGGATATCGATCAGGTATTTAGCACAGTTTCAAGAGAACTAAAACACAAGGACATGGAGACAATGGATGACTTGATAAGAAAATGTGGGAGGCAAGTTGGTGGCCGTAAGGAAGGAACAATATGCTCAATGGTTGAGAGGATGTATGATTGGAAGAGCTTTATTCTACCTTTCATACAAAAAGGTGGTGATGCCCTAATAGGTCATAGCACTCCACACTATTTTCGCTTTTTCTTAAAGGATGAAAAACCAGTGATGCAATTGCAACACTATTCTCTTGATACAAAATGGGAACCTGAAGAACCTTACTCTCTCTTAACTTCAATCCCGAGCAAAGAAATGCATCCAACATGGGCTCCTATAAAAGAATTCAGCGAGAAATCCAAAGGTGAAATAGAAGGCTTAAAAGCTTTTATTACATACAAAGAGGAAATGCTCCAGAGATTTCCTGATTGGAAGCCCTCTTAGAAGGAACACACTACTGTTGTAATTAGCAAGACCTATCAATTGATAAAGGACCTTGCAAAAATGCGAGAAGATGATATTAAGGCAGAACGGCCTTTATTTTGGCCAAATGTTGGTAATGACTTGCGTCCAGCATGTGGTCTCTTTGAAAATGAGTTTGAATCGTTGCTCCCACGTCCATATTGTGGACCCAAGAAGAGAGAGTTTATGCCACAAATAGACATAGATGTCCATTGTTTTGTTGCAGTTTGACCATCGGATGATGAATATGAGAACGTGAAGTTTTGGGTTGCGAAAGTAGTTGACGTGAGCATGGATGACCGAATGAGAGCTACAACATTTACAACGGTATGGTATGAGCCAAGGGGTAGGAAGGAGACCAAGATAACAGTACATTGTATAGTAGTTGTCTGAAAAAGGAATGGGTCCCAAACCATGATGCAATTTCAAGACTTTCCACAGAGACAGTCATAATATCCTGGAAATTAAGGTCAAAGAAAACAAAGAAGCACATGGGGTATGATGTAGAAGACAAAATAAAATTACCGCAACCAATTATTACGCACATTACAGAGTTCATAAAGATGCTCACCTAGGAGGAAGTAGAAGGAGATAGCGCAAATGAAGAATGCCCATGATAACACCATTCAAATATCGAGAAAGATTGAAAGTGGTGGTGGTAGTCAGATGAGAGTAAATGAAGATGGCACCCAAGCGACAAGTGACGACAGAAAGGACATTCTGAACAAGCAAATGTTTGGATCGCTCATTTCTGTGATCATGATAGAAAAGGACATTCAAACAAGCAAATGTTTGGATCGCGCATTTGTACTAAACTCATTGTAAAGGAAAAATTAAATTATTGAAAAGGCCACAAGAGATCCTTTGTACAAAGACTCATCCAGAGCAATATTTGTTGTAAAACTTATGACATGATAATGTAAAATTGCAAGCATAGCTATTGCTATTTTTTGGAGTACAAAAGAGGCTTCCATCATGTCTCATGTCTATATAAACCTTTTAATTTCTTGAATATTCAAGAGTGTTATAGTTTTCTGCATTGAAAGTAAAAAGAGTCTTATAGGTCTCTTATGTATACATTTTTAAAATGTTGTGAATCCTCAACAGCATGGTTTTTCATGGATTTAAACTAATAACTCGGATTTTTTATTTTAAGAATATGATTCTTATAAACAAGAAATACAAATTTAGGATTTAATAGTAGTTTTTGCATTATTTGTACAACATTGTAGAGAGATATTTTGAAATGTATTATGTAAAAATGATAGTGCCAGAAAGTAAACTTTTGATTCTCGAATGACAGTTTCATAAAGTAAACTTTTCATTTGGGAAGGATTTTAAGGAATAGTCCAAAAGTAAACATATGAGTCCAAAATTAATGAAATGAGTGTTAATCAGAAGACTCAGATGACGAACCACTTACCAATGCACGATATTCAATGACAAATAAAAACTAAAGCTCAAATTGTTGGTGCCTATAACAAAGCATGTAGAAGTGGTTACTTTTCTACAGCTTTATGCCTATAATAAAGCATGTAGAAGTGGTTACTTTTCTACAACTTTATGTATTGAGTTCTGGTAAAAAGAAATACATGGAGCACGAGCCCTCTAAGGAGGCAATTACTAACAAAGGTTCTATAGTCTTTTATTTTGTTGTGCAGAGCTCATTTGTTTAGTAGGTACAACTCCATATAAGATAATTGGGAGCCGTCTCCCAAATATTCCAATTATATGAAGATTTTCCACCTTACCTTTATTTTATGTTGTAATATGTCTTACACAGTAAGGGCGAAACTCGCTAGAGAGGAATGTATTCTTATTTTTTCACTCACCCACCCACTCATCCAACTACGAGGGGCACATCTGCTTGTGGCCTATGCTAGCCACATCAGGTCGGCAAACACCCTATTGCCTAAGCTGCGGCTGCTCCGCGTAGAGGAGGATGGGAATGTCGCAGCACGGGGATGGGATGGAGGGACTGTGCGAGAGAGTTCGTGACAGCAGCAATCTCATCCATGACGATAGGGACTTCCGTGGTCCAGTCGAAGGTATGCACGAGGTTGGCAACGGCGAGGTACGAGATGGCAATGCCGAGGTGAATGCCAGGGCATCCTCGACGACCGGTTCCAAATGGCATCAATGCATAGTCACGCCCATAAACTCCCATGCCCTTGCCCTCCCCCTCTCCAAGGAAACGTTCTGGAAAGAAGTCCTCAGGGCTTTTCCACACGCTTGGATCCCTCCCCATTGCCCAAACGTTCACCATTAAACGTGTGTTCTTGGGTAGCTTGTAGCCGGCCACCTCGGTCTCTTGCTTCGCAAAATGCGGTAGCATTAATGGCAGCGGTGGATGTAGCCTCCACGTCTCCTTCATCACCGCCTGCAGATATGGTAGCTTGGAGAAATCAGTCTCCTGCACTTGTACTCCCTTCCCCACCTCTCGATCCAGCTCCTCCCTTAGCTTCTCCATCTTTTCTGGATTGCGCATTAGCTCCGCCATCGCCCATTCTATCGTCGACGACGTCGTATCCGTGCCCGCGCTTAGCAGCTCCTGCACATATCACAACGCAGTATGTAAGAACGTTGCTTAATTGCTTCTCAACGGTACTCTGACTTTCCTACGTTCATACAAGAAAGATCAGACAGGGCACAAGACTTGCCAGAAGCATAGCTTTGACGACACGAGTGTCAGAGGCGTTGCCGGTCTTTTTGTTGAACTCCAAGAGTGCTGAGAGCATGTCTTTGGGATCTGTCCACCCTTCATCGCCATCTGATCCCTGCGTCTCACGTAACCGCGTCGAAACAATTCTTTCCATAATGGCATCATATCCCTTAGCTCCTTCATCCATTTGTTTCCGGTAACCAAAGGGATCAAACCACTTGAGATAAGGAATGAAATCGCCTATGAGGGGTAACACGAACAACTTCGTCATTCCGTCAAGCAAGTCCATCATCTCCGACGAACTTCCGTAGTGTGACCTGCGGCTAAACAAAACACGGGAAAGAACGTTTGCGGACAGAGCGCTCAGCATTCTTCGAAGCGGCACAGCAGAGCCCGAGAGCCTCTCGAGATCCTGAAGAAGCAGCGAGACCTCTTCGTCTCTGGCGTACTTGTAAAGCTGGATGGATTTGGCGGAGAGGATTCCTTGAGCGTAGAGCTTGCGAATATCACGCCAGCGCGCGTTATACTCCATGAAGACGGAGCCACTATTGCCATACATGGTACGGTCGGCGATTTCCATATGAGGGCGATGGGCGAAGAGCTCGTCATGCTGATGGAGGAACTGGTGGGCGGCGGAGGGGGAGGAGACGATGACGGTGGGAACGGAGCCGAGGCGGAGGAGGAAGACGGGGCCGTAAGTGTGGGACAGGCGGGAGAGCAACTGATGAGGTATACAGTTACGAAGAAGATGGAGGTGACCAATGACAGGCAATGGAGGAGGACCAGGAGGAAGAGTTTTGGAGCTTCTATCAAGCAAAGAAGAAATAATATAAAGAGAGGCCAAAGAGGCAACCAACGCAGAAACAAGGAAAGAAGGGGAGGAGATCCATGTGACGGTCGTGGGGAGAAGTAGCAATACATCCATTTTGAGGAGATCCAGAATGCGAATTCGATGTTGGGGAGATGCAAAGATGCACAAGATGCCTTATAGATCCTTGGGAGATCCACCTCAGAGATGCCTTATCAAATAGATCCATACTAGATCCATCTCCTCATATGCTAATCTAACAAAACAACATTGTGATTGCACCCCCCGTCTCTCTCTATAAACTTGCCGTCTTAAGCTGTCCCTCATGAAGATTCTTCTTCCTTAGACATTCTTTCACTACAAAATGGCTCCACAAGAGGCCAAGGGGGGCATATAGCCTTGGCAAGGAAAGAATCTTCGTTTTCTAATATTTAAAATAAACTTATATTCTCACTCCTTGTATTGCCTTTGAATAAGCTCATTTCTTTCAGCATCATGGTGGCATACTAGTACCCTTTGAATAATTTTCCTTTTGCATCACCATTCAATCAATCAGGTGATGACTTTTCTCGTGAAGATGACAATGGGGCCATAACTTTTCGAGACCCCTTCAAATGTATTGACTGCAACCACCTTCAAATGAATTTAGCTTCACTAAAAACATTTTCTTCCAAAAACAAAAGGGATTTGGCTAGTCACCTCAAAAAACAAAAGGGAGTTGGCTAATCACCTCAAAAAACAAATTTCAAGGAACTCTAACCACATATATTTATTTATTTATTCATAAGCATGGAGAGCCTTCCACTCTCCTCCTTAATTAACTGCAATGATCTTCAAATGATTCAGCTTCACTAAAAACATTTTCTTCCAAAAATAAGGCTAGTCAACTCAAAAAGCAAATTTGAAGGTATATATATATATATATATATATATATATGGAGAGCCTTCCACTCTCCTTACATGATTTTTTCTCTATAAGCATGGAGAGCCTCTTACATGACTTTTTTTCCACAAGTATGGAGAACCTCCACTCTCCTTACATGATTTTATCCTTGGAGATTTTAATATGTTTGAGTAGTAACATAATTTAATATTTAATATCAAAAATTTTAAAATTTGGTGCGAATTGCTCTAACCATGCCCAAAACATGCTTTTGACTCCACGAATATCCTCACCCTCCCTAAGATTGCTAGTAGGGCAACTAGCTGATGCAATTACCAACAACTAGCTCCAAAAGCCATAAACATATTAGCTTTTTTCACAATCTACATCATTCCAAGAGAGAGAGAGAGAGAGAGAGAGAGAGAGAGAGAGAGAGAGAGTGAGAAGGAGGGGGGGGGGGCATACCTTGATCCTATAAAAGAACTCATTAGAGGTGGACTCCTCCTTGAACTCGCAAGTTGGCAGCTATCGTGGGAGAATTCTGGAGAAGAAGGTTATGGAATATGTATGCAAGGTACAAGAGACAATAGACAAGCAATATATCACAAGCATATTGGAATCATCATTATCAAAAATTGAAGAAAGGGTTAGATACAACACAAAACATTCTTGTAATTGCTATACAAAACATGGGGATAACTAATTTATGCATCATTATCCCAAGGTACTAGCACACATTGATCTAACCACATGGGAATAATTAATTTACCAATCCAGCTTTCAAAACATCACATCAAATTGAATCAAATTTACAAATCACATTATCCTTACTATATGAAATAAAGGAATATCTTGGATGCCAAAAGAAAGCAATATCTATATCCTAATATACAATAAATATGCTTGAATGGAATTTGTCAAAATTTGAACAAACTTCCTTTAAAAATCTGCACAAGGATCATAGCAAACCTAGTCACATGCCACGTTAACCTTCTCTAGCCCTATACAAAGCAAACTTAATGGAGCTATTATAAGCAGTAATATGGCCCTATTAGTACCTATTACTAAGCACAAATGCCTCAAGTCTAGTGCCCCCATTTCCACCTCATATGGGATAAGAGGACCTCCAAAATGAAATACTTTCAAAACAAAAAGATGAGAAGGGGCTCCCAAACATGCCAAACACTATAAACTTCAATCACTCTCTAAAATGTTGAACCCAAAATTTGACTAATGCTGAAGCCAAATTTAGGAGCACCAACTGAATTATGAAGTGGGACTATAGCCAAAAGATTAAGGGGGATCCTATGCAAAGGATTCAATGGCTAAATAATGCTCCCACCAATCAATATCCTAGTGAAAGTAGCCAAAGGACTAGGTGATTCAATGAGCACCATGAACATGCAAATTCATCTAATCTCCTAGTACCATTCAAAGAAGAAACAAAGACCAATGATGGCACTGGTAGACATAAGTTAAAGCGTATGGCACTTGGTAGTAGTTTGTCACACATGATGTAAATGGTTTGACAAACGAAATCAATCATTATAATGGAAAAATTTTCGAGTCTGACATTTCATTCCAAATCACTGTAAACGTGGTGGGTAGTATCCGCCACCTCTATCTCTTCCATGTATAAAAGGGTCCAAGTGGTTAGGGTCCATCAATTTCGAAGAAGTCACGTGTGTGAGTGTTGTGTCTATCCATTTGGTCATCTAATACAAACTTGCTTCCAACTCATTCTTGCATTCATTGCAATTGAATAGAAATTTCTTGTCAAAAAGCACCACTCACTAGTCCCATTTTTACTTTCTGGTAGCAAGGGCTAGGAGTCATAGTCTAGAGCAACAAACATGGGATCGTTGTGTCTGTAGAGTAGCAGTAAGTTTTGCTTGTAATATCTTGATCTTGATAGAGGGTATGATGAATCTAAAAGGATGAGGATAGCCATAATTCTCTCTCAAAAAAATCCAATCATATGCGCCAAATAATAAAACTAGAGAGAGAAATACTAAAAGCCTACACTTTTTGAGGTACCCTCAAAAAGTGGAGGGACTCAAGAGGTCCCCCAGAGAGAGAAATACTAAAAGCCTACACTTTTTGAGGTACCCTCAAAAAGTCGAGGGACTCAAGAGGTCCCCCACAAAGTGGGGGGACTAAAGAGGTTCCCTCACAAGTGGGAGAACTAAAGAGTTCCCCCCAAAGTCGAGGGACTCAAGAGGTCCCCCACAAAGTGGGGGGACTAAAGAGGTTCCCTCACAAGTGGGAGAACTAAAGAGTTCCCCCCAAAAAGTGAGGGACTCTCGTGAGGTTCCCCCACAAAGTGTAGAGACCCAAGGGGTCCCCCCAAAAAGTCAAAGTACCTATGAACTGTGTAGAGACCAACATATAAATATCTCTCAATGGCATGAAGTTCCCACTCTTTGGGATTGAGTGTTCATGCACTTTGGTGCTCATGTGCTTGTTCCCCTTGGGTCCATGCTTCCTAGTGACGATTTTGCATCAACAGGCAATAAGAATGATACTGTCACTCCCAATATCTCTGCGCATAGGCATACGATGCAATTTCTGTGACAACTTTTCATGAACCTGCAGAACAATGGTCGCACAGCCAAAATAGGCCACTTTTCTGAGTGCCTGCGAAAAAACTTCCACCACCAAAACAGGCCCTGAATCGACCTCAAGTCAGAAGAATAATGTCACTCAGGGCTTTGCCCTGCTGTCTCGTAGCATATACTACCCTCTCACCACACCGCGAAGGGCATCTCAATTTGAGACAGTGCACTCTTGCACTTTCCGGCTATGCTACCTGCAAAGATTTGCTCCTAAACTCGAAAAAGGAAAGCAACACTAATCCTCTTACCAAGAATTTGCGAACTTGGTTTGCTTCCTTGAGCTCCTTACCATGAATTGAGCTCTAATACCATGTGAAGAGAGTGGGAGAGAGGTAAGGAGTCTGACTTGCAGCTTTCTCACATACACAATGGGGGAATACACACAAAGGTGGAGGCTGAAAATAGTTTTCCTCTTCTTAGTTGTGAAAGCCAAAAAACTCTCTCTCATACAAAAAGGAATAGATGAACCCTATATGTGGGTCTCAAACCAAACTCAACTAACCTAGGTGGCATACTAATTGAGCCACTAACTAGAGTACATAAAGATAGCTATCATCCAGCTATTATTCATGGGCGGTGTACCAACCGTATCTGCAGCTAACAAGTCAGTGACATAAATGCACAACGGTCGCCCTAGCATATCACTAGTGGAGCTCGATATCTCAACACGATGGAGATGGTGGAAGGTAGAGTTAGAGGTGGTGGAGATGGAGGGGTTAGACAGAAAAAGGTGGAGTGGTGGTAGAGGGGATGGAAATGGTGGGAGGTGGAGATGGAGGTGGTGGAGATAGGGCGGTTAGAGAGGATGGACAAAAAAAGAGGGGTGGTGGAGGGGATGGAGAAGGTGGACGGAAGGTGACGGATGGAGGGGGGGGAAGCTTGATGGAAAAAGTGGTGGTGGAGATGGTGGTGATGATGAGTGGAAGGTGGAGGGGATGCATGACGGAAAGTGATCGTGGAGGGGGGAGCTTGACAGAAAAATTGGTGGTGGATGGAAGTTGGAGGGCGGAAAATGGAGGTAGATGGAAAATATGAAACCTTGATAGGACTTGGAGATGGAGGAGAGATGGAAGTGGCTTGCAAAAGTGAGGGGAAAGAAATGTGGGGCTGATGGTGCTTTTATAGGATGTGGGGTGTTTAAGGATTTATATTTTCTGATTTGTGGTGGATTAATGTGCTTACATACATAGTCAACATTGTTGAGGATTTAAATCTCATCCTTGTGCACCAGTTGGAAGCATTTTTGCACTCCTTTTCCTGAGGAAGGAGGAGGTGGAGGGAGGAGGAGGAGGGAGGAGGAGGAGGAGGAGGAGGGAGGAAGAGAAGGAGAAGAAGGGGGAAGGATGGGAGATTGCAAGGTTAGAGCATGCTATCACACGATAGTGTTTGTGTGGTCAAATACCACTTTCATCAGTTTTGCAGATTTGCCTTGTGAGGAAGAAGTTGTGTTTTTTGCAGTGATAGAATATTTTGCAGTGTTTTGTAATGGTGTCTGACTCTCTTTCACAGATTGTCAGTGAAAAGCTTGACAAGAACAACTTCCAAGCATGGAAGTTTAGAATGACGAATTTCCTTATGGGAAAAGGCTATTGGGAGTTCATTACAGGAAATGAAGAAGAACCAGCTCTTCCTAATGTTCCTACAATCAACAAGAAATGCAGGAATTTAAAGCCTGGCATGAGAGAGCTAGAAAAGTTATGTACTGGCTGTCTATCAGTATTTCAAATTCTATGATTGTGCATATTCAAGATGCAAGCATGCCAAAGGAGGCATGGGATGCTTTAGCAAAAATGTACAGCACAAATACGCAAGCCAGGAAAACGCAGCTCAAGCAGGAGTTGCACAATGTGCAAAGAGAAAATATGAGCATCAATGACTACCACATGAAGGTGAAGAAGATTGCAGATGCACTTGCTTCCATTGGGTCGCCAGTGGAAGATGATGATTTAGTTTCTGTGACCTTGAATGGTCTAGGAAAGGATTATGCACAGTTCCGGACATCTATTGCCGTCCGTGAAAAATTTCCTGATTTTGAGGAGTTGATTGCTCTTCTAATTTCTGAAGAGCAGAGAAATGGTGGTGCATCTTCTTCAAGAGGAACTTCAAAAGAAACTATCTTCTATTCAAATGCTAGAAGAGGTAGAGGTAGAGGTAGAGCAGGCCGATCTGGAGGCCATGGCAGAAATTAGAATATGCAGCAAATTCAAGAAAACCAGTCCTATGGAGGAGGACGTGGTAACCTTAGATGCAGGGGGAGCCAAAGAGGTCGTGGTGGATGGCAGAGAGGCCAAAATGCAAACAGCAATGTTGAATGCTACTATTGTGGTAAAATTAGTCATATGGCTAAAGACTGCTACAAAAAGCAGAATGACAATATGAATGGTAAATTGCATCAAAGCAATTATGCATCCTCTAGTAGACAGGGTGATGACAGAAATGAGCATTTGTTTATGGTGCAGCACATGACCAACTCTATGACAAGTGTAGAAGAAAGCAATGATGTGTGGTATGTTGACTCAGGTGTGTCAAACCACATGACAGGTCATGCAGAATGGATGTAGGACGCAAGGAAAATGGAAAAACCAGGATTTGTGGAGACTGGTGATGATACTGCACATCCTATTGTGCAGATTGGTAAAATTCCTTTGTCTATGCAGGATGGGAAAAAGAAATACCTGTTTGATGTATTTCATGTTCTGAACATCACCAAGAACCTGGTTTTTGTTGGTCAAATGGTTGAGCAGGGCTTGCAAGTCAGATTTAATCCTCATGGATGCTTTGTTGAGGATATGAAAAATAAAGGTTGCTTGATAGCAAAAGGGAAGAAGAAGGGCAAGATGTTTACGTTGGATGCAGACATGCCTGAATTGAGTGCAACAATGTTTGCACATGGGACTGGTGTAGTTGCAGATATTGATATCTGGCATAAACACATTGGTCATGTTAATGTACAGCGACTTAAATTAATGCAGGCCCAAAATATTGTTGCAGGATTGCCCAAGTTCAAGGTTGCAGAAATGCATAAGATATGTGAAGCTTGTCAATTTGAAAAACAGGCAAGGAAACCATTTCCTAGACATGCAAGGTTCCTGCGGGAGCATGGCATAAAGCAGAAATATTCATGCAGTCATACCCCATAGCAAAATGGACTTGCAGAAAGGAAAAACAGGCATATTGGAGAGGTATCTCGTGCCATGCTTAACGAAAAAGACCTGTCAGATTTTTATTGGGCTGAAGCAGTTGCTACAACAGTCTACATAATGAACAGGACTCCCACTGTAGCAATACATGGCATGACTCCAGAGGAGAGGTATACTGGTAGGAAACCAGATATTTCTCATTTGAAAGTTTTTGGTTGCATTGCCTATGTTCATGTGCCAGATGAGTTGAGATCCAAGTTGGATCCAAAAGCTAAGAAGTGCATCTTTATTGGTTATTCTCTGCAACAGAAAGGGTATAGATGCTATAATCCTTCTACTCGTAAGTTTATAGTGAGTAGAGATGTTGTTTTTGATGAGATGAGCAGCTGGTATAAACCAGTAAATGTGGATGATGATGTAGATGCACAAAATGGTAATGCTGCACAGAATTCACAGCAGCAATCACAAAATATTAGCGGACCTGTAGTGTCCTCTAGCAATGGTTCACATACTTTGCCATGGACAGGCAGATTGAGATCAGGAGATCTCCTCAAAGCAATGCAGATAGTGGTATGCAGGTGTCACGAAAAGGAAAAGAGAAAGTAGATCAGTCCATGGTTGATGTGAATGCAGGTCACTCTTATGTGGATGGTGAATCCAGTGGCTCTGAACATAGCATTGATGATGAGTTGGGTATTCCTTCTATTGTTACACATGGAGTAAGGAAGACCAGGGATGTTTTGAGAGCACCTGGTAGTGAGCCTATTTTGCGCAGGTCTACCAGAGTCAAGTATCCTGTGGATAGGCTGAAATATGATGGGGACTTATAGCCATTCACTATGCCTATATGGTCAAAGTGATACAAGAACCAGAACCCACTTCTTTTGAGCAAGCCATGGGAAAAGAAAAATGGGAGAAAGCCATGGATGAAGAAAGCCTTGTATGGCTTGAAGCAAGCACCCAGAGCATGGTCTGACAAGATAGGACAGTATCTTGTCACTATTGGCTTTCAAATTTCCACGGCAGATTTCTCACTTTATGTGAGAAAAACAAAGAAAGGTATTATGTTGCTTGTTATTTATGTTGATGATTTAATCATCACAGGTGATAGTGATGAAGATATCCTTCACGTGAAAATGCTATTGAAGCAGAAGTTTGAGATGAAGGATTTGGGAGAGTTGCGTTACTTCTTGGGCATTGAGGTGATTAGATCCACAAGTGGGATATGGCTCTTGCAGAGGCAGTATGGATTGGACATGCTGTCCAAATATGGGATGACAGGTTGTAAGCCTATTTCAGTTTCTTTGGAGCAGAATGTGAAGCTGAGTGCAGAGGCAGGTGAGCTTCTGGAAGATCCTACTATGTACAGGCGCATAGTAGGAAGTTTGATTTATATGACTATTACCAGGCCAGATTTGAGCTATGCTATTGGGTTGGTAAGTTAGTTTATGCAGGCTCCAAGGAAACCGCATTTGGATGCGGCTAGATGCATACTGAGCCAGCTCTCATCGCAGAACCATAAGATTGGTATCTCAAATTGAATGTGGAAAGACGAAGCTCATGGTCCATGCTACGACAATATTTTATGCTACAATTTGCAGTTCTTTGATAGAGAAATGTTGGATCTCAATCAGGATGCATCATCCACGAATTTGAGCAATCATAAAAGATTAGATAATGGGATTCAAAAATTGAGGTTGCCAAGGGTAGTTCAAAAGAATCGGAATACTGTGATAGATTATTTCTACAAGCTACAAACACTATCATAGAGAGAAAGATGTCAACTAACAGAGCACCAGGTATTCAAAAGTTTTGTCAAGGGCTTGCAAAAGAGCAATTGGATCACTACAATTGCAAAGTTATAACAGAGGTATATGATGCCGATATGATGATTGAAGAGTCAATTGAGAAGGATTGGGAAATGATTGAAGCAATATTAGAAAGATAAGTTTCCAAATTGAATAATGAGACAAGTGAAGTCATTTCTAACTCCGATGATACACATAGAGCAAAGCCTATAGAATCATCAAATGCACTGATAGTAATGAGAGTAATTTGACAATGATTTCAAGAAAAACCCTTGTCACTAACATGTGAAAAATGGAAAGTCAACCAACAAGCAAAAGTAAAAAAGAAGAAAGGAGCTAAGAAAGTGAATGTGAATGTGAAATCAACCGATGACCCAAAACCAACCCTCACAAAAGTAGATTACAAAAAGGGGGGAAGAAATCTAAAGCATTACACCAAAAGGTTGTAACACATGTCTCTCACATGATGCAAACCCGAAGTGTGGCATTCAAAAACATCTTGGTCACCAGGTCTCTTCAAGTGCAACAATTTTGCATGAAAATGATGTACAAAGAAATCCTCTATGGATAAATCTCATATATGGATGCCAACCATGGGAGAAGAATTACATGTTGGCCATGCACCAATAGTCGGATCCACTTTCTTACCAAAACCCTCAAAGAACAATTCTTGACACATTCAAGAGGGGAGAACAAGTGGGAATAATCCCACTACAAGGTTTGCAACAACTCAAGACTATTTTCCAAGAGCATGTTCAACTAATGTACCAATTCCAAAATGCTTGGCAATAATAGTTACCACAGCTCAGGCAACAACTACAAGAGGAACATAATCAAAAGAACAAACTAACTTCATGCCGTGCAAAGCAAAACAATGAGATCCAAGACTTAAAGAGGAGATCACTCAACTCAAAAAAATTCTCGCATAATTGACACCAGCCCCTACCGAATATCTGCACCAATTGTCACAATACAAAAGGAGAAGTCAACAATATCAAGACAATAATAAAAATATCATGTCAAGATATGCTTTAAAACAAAGATCAAAGAAGACTCCAAAGAAAATCAATCAGTCAAATGGCAATACAAGAAAATGTCAACTCGGAACCATGAATGGGAAAGGAAAGGGTCATTCAGCCATAATGAGCATTCCACCCCATAATTATTTTCCTCATCCTCAACATCCCACTGATCCTGATTCTCTTCATCTGACTTCTGACTTTGCACATCCTTCTACTCCTCATTCAGACTAACTGTTTTCAATTCTGAAACTGGGTCCACTTGCATCAAGGATGGACTACTCGTCTCCTTTCTCTTATATTGACTCAAAATACCCTGTACATCAATCTCTAAGGTCGAAATCAATGCAAGATTTCTTCGAAGAAAATAATCCTCTTCATCATCATCATTTCCAGCCATCATATTAATCCCTTCATCCACCAAAGGTTGAACACTTTTAGGCACACTTTTCTTTGGCACCATCTTGAACTTCTTTTTTCCCTTCCTTATTGTGACCCTATCCCCAATATTGCTCTGCTCTAAACCACGGCCTTCCTAGAAACATGGAGCAAGAGTTGTCCTATCCTTCCAAGCGAAGCACCACAAAGCTTATGATGAAGGTCAGCCCACAAATGCCAATCTATTGGTTTCTTATTGTTCCAAGTGGTTGAATCCTCCTTTAATCAACCATCTTAACCTAAAATGGAGCTGGTTCCAATTCATTCATACAAAACTTCCTTTATAATTCTTCTGACAGAATGTTCACCCCTGACCCCCCATCCAACAAAACTTTAGGGAGCCTTTGGATTTACACTCAATCTCTATGAGGGGAACAGCATAATCCACATCCTCAATTTGTACTGCTTGCACCTCTAGTATTGCTTCTTGATCTTGAGGAGGATAACAATATCATGTATCTACCATTGTCTACTTTTTGAGAACAAACGCAGTGATCTAAATGACATCTACTAAAACCCTGTTCTGCCATAAACCTGTTAAACTTCAAATACCAATGCCTTGGAGCTTACTTTAAACTATACAAACTTTTCTCAACTTGCATACCAATTCCTCCTTTCCTTTGACCTCATATCCTTGTGGCTATTGCATATCTCCTCCTCTAGATCCCCATGAAGAAAAGCTGTCTTCACATCTAATTGTTCAAGTCTTTTACAGCCACAAGACTCAAAATATTTTTGATTGAAGTCATTTTAACAACAGGAGAGAATATTTCATCAAACTCTCTACCTTTATTATGTGCAAACCCCTTTACCACAAGCCTTGCCTTGTACCTCCTTTTTCCTCCATTTATTCCACATTACTATTTTTTCCATAGGCAAGCGAACCAAATCCCAAGTCTAGTTTTGTAGCAAAGAGTCCATTTCCTCTTTCATGCCTCGCTAGCACTCCTTTTTGGATTCTACCTACATTGCTTCTTCATATGTTTCTCATTCTCAGGACATAATTGAAATGAGAAAATCACTTCGATGGCCTACTTACCCTTGTAGACCTTCTAAGTGTGCTTGGAGAAATTTGAGGTTCTTGATGTTGCTGCACATTCTCATTTTCTATAGCCTTTGGAATTTCATCTCTTGTGATTTCATCAAGGGTTGTGTATTTTGTGTCTAAATTTTCTTTCTTTCTTTTCTACAAGTGATGTTTATACATAATAGTATCATTGAATAAACATCTCTACTCCTAATGATTTTGTTACTTTCATAATCCCGCAGACGATAATCAAACTCACTACCTCCATATCCAATAAAGATGCACTTCTTGGATTTTCCCTCAAGCTTTGTTCTCAATTCCTTGGACAAATTCTTCATAACCAAAAATCTTCAGAAAAAAATAGCTAACCTTTTTACCTGTCCATTCCTCTTCTAAAATGCTGCCATCCAAGAAACTTGAAGGCAATCTGTTTATCAAGTAAGCAGCTATATTCACTACTTCAGTCCAAAGCTATAAGGGCAACCCTACGTGTAGTCTCATGCTCCTTGCACACTCCATGATTGTTTTTTTAATTGTCTTGGACATAGGATTTTCTTGTGGTGTTCTTGAAGTTAGCTTCTTTCTACAAATTCCATTGTATGAATAGTAACTATCAAGTTCTTTATTGTAGTATTTGCCTCCATTATCTAATATGAGACCCTTCAACTTCTTTCCTGCCTCATTCTCAGCCAATGCTTTCCATTTCTTAAAAGTTTCAAAGACATCATATTTTCTTTCAATGTAATAAACCCAAGTTTTTCTAGTTTCATCATCAATAAAAGTAACATAATAGTGAGAACCACCAAGAGATGATACATCAATAGGACCCCATAGATCTATATGCACAAGCTCCAATTTTTCTCTCTTCATTTGTTTCCCAACTCTGAGAAATCTAACTCTCTTTTGTTTTCCAAAACATAGTTTTCACAAAACTCCAAATCAACGTGCTTCAAACTTGGTAACAACTTTCTTGAGTGAAGAATCTACATCCCCTTCTCACTCATGTGCTCAAGCCCATGATGCTACAATGTTGTATCTGCTCCTACAGAAGCTAAAGCAATAGAGGAGTAAGCATTACTGGCACATAAATACAATGTACCTACCTTGGATCCTTTTTTATATTACCATTGACCCTTTAGTGACCTTCACATTTCCTGAAAATGTGGTAGTGCAGCCTTCATTATCCAATTGTCCTGCTTAAACCTTAAATCGGGAACATGCCTTCCCTCCTTCAGTAACCATTGGTTTCCATTTTGCAATATTATCAGTGCCTTGCCCTTTCCAATGACCTTCAATTCTTCATCATCACCTAAATGAACTTCTCCAAAATCACCTTGAACATAGTCTTGAAAATATTTCTTATGAGGTGTGACATGAAATGAAGCCCCTGAGTCCACTACCCATGCATTAGTGATAGCATCCAATGAAAGAATTAAGGCATTTTGCAACACTGCACCTGCTACATTTGCTTCCTGCATATTCTCTTATTGTCCATCTCCTTCCTTTTTCTTTTGCAACCAACAATATTTTTTCAAGTGTCCTTTCTTCCTACACTGCTAGCACTCCAGGCTCCCTTTGGATTTGGATTTGCTTCTTCTTAACTTATCACGATGTCCTAGGCTCTTTCCTCTCTTCCTTTATCTTCCCCTGTTCTCAAGAGTCAAAGCATTACCTAATGTTTTACCTCTGATTTTCCATCACATTTCCTTGCTAAGGAGAACACCAACAACATCATCAAACTTTAAAGGAGGGAAATCTTTTGGCGAGCTTTTTAATGTGAGCTTTTTTACTTTTTCTTTGTTTTTGTGAGCTTTTTTGAAAAATCCATACGTGATTTGTTTATAAAAAAGATGAGGAGGTTAGAAAGGAGGGGAGGGGATAGAGGTCATGTTCATTTTCATAGCATAAGGGAGAGGTGGAAGAGTGGATATTATGCAAAAAGGGGGAAATATGAGTGGGAGAAGGAGGGGGAAATGTGGAAGGTTTTTTTATATTCAAAGTAGAAGGGAGGAACTATGGGAGATATGCTCATTTTCTAAAAGTATAACCTAAAAGTTTTGACCTCATATTTGGATTCCTTGTCGAATTCTGGTCATTTTGAGTACCAACATGACCATATTCCGATAAAAATTGCAAAATAGGCCAACGCCATTTTGAAATTTTTATCGGAATATGGTCATCTTGTTGCTCAAAATCACCGAAATTTTTATGGTCATCTTGTTGCTCAAAATCTTGTTGCTCAAAATGGCGTTGGCCTATTTTGCAATTTTTATCGGAATATGGTCATGTTGGTACTCAAAATGACCAGAATTCGACAAGGAATCCAAATATGAGGTCAAAACTTTTAGATTATACATTTGAAAATGAGCATATCTCCCATAGTTCCTCCCTTCTACTTTGAACATGAAAATACCTTCCATGTTTGTTGAGTCTGTGCCAACATGAACTTATGTGGAAAGAGAATGTGTTACAACTTTGTGATACAACTTTGTGTCACAACTTCTACATATGACTTATACATGTAGAAAGAGAATGTGTTACAACTTTGTGTTACAACTTTGCGTTACAACTTTATATTACAACTTTGTGATACAACTTTTTGTTACAACTTCTACATACGACTTCTACATGTAGAAAGAGAATGTATTACAACTTTGTGTTACAATTCCTACATGCAGAGAGAAAAGCTCTCCAACTTGTATAAATACCCCATAATGGAATGAAGCCCACACTCTTTAGGGCATTGTGTTGAGTCTACTTTGGTATTCCAAGCATTTGTCTCAAAAGTGTCCATGCTTCCTTGCACTCCACATCCAAAAGCATGTCCTAACCTTGCAACTCCTCCTCCCCTCTCCTCTAACCTTGAAACCCATCCTCTCCCTCTCCTCCTCCCTCCTCGTCCTTCCTCCTCCTCCTCCCTCCTCCTCCTCCTCCTCCCTCCTCCTCCTCCTCCTCTCTCCTCCTCCTCCCTCCTCTCTCTTCTTTCCCCCATGCTCTCACACCTTCTTCCTCTCCCACTCCTATGCTCCCCCTAAACCCTTTGTTCCTCAAGCCTTAAACTCCATGATCTACGAGGGAGACGAGTTCTCCACCATGTACTCTAGCCTGAACCTTGGAACCTCCTTCTAACCCTGGAACCTCCTTCTGAACCTTGGATCCTCCTTCTATTTCTGGACTCCTTCCTAAACCCTGGAACCTCCTTCTAAACCCTGGAAATCCTTCTAAACCTTGGAACCTCCTTCTGAACCCTGGAACCTCCTTCTAACCTTGGAACCTCCTTTTAACCCTTAAACTCCTCCTAAACCCTACAACCCCCAATGAAGGCGAAAGCCTTCATTACCTCAATCATGATGATACACGTTCCTTTTACACATGCATGCACTTTGTTTGCTTACCACACGTAAGCCTATATCGCTAACCTAGTACAAGCAACTAACCGACTGGTCGAGTTAGTCCAACTAACTAACAGTAACCTAACCTAAGTGAATGCACTAATTACAGTTAGTGACTAACTGAAGGTTAGTTATCTAACCTAAAGTAAATTGAACCTAGGTTACACTAATCGAACCTAAATGTGACTAACGTAACCTAGGTTATGTTAACCTAAGGTTAGGTTACTTTCTTCTTCTTCTTCTTTTTTGGGTTCTTTGTGTGGGGGGGGCTACCCTGGTGGCAGCACGGCCACCGGGGGGGGTTGCACGAGGGGTGCAAGGGAGGGGAGGGGGTGGACCGTCAGCGGGGGGTTGTAGGGGAGCGGTGAGGGGAGGGGGCGGGGGTGGATGCAGAGGGTCGAAGGGAGGGGGAGGTGGTGGTGGATATGGAGGGGGAAAGGGGGGAGGGGGTGGTGGAGATGGAGGGGGGAGGGGGGGGGAAATTGGAAATGGAGGGGGGAGGGGGTGGTAGAGATGGAGGGGGAGGGAAAGAGAGAGAGAGAGAAAGGGAGAGGGAAAGAGGGAGGGGGTGTTGGAGATGGAGGGGGGAGAAGGGGGAGGGGGAAGGGGGAGGGGGAGGTGGAGATAGAGGGGGGAGGGGAGGGGGAGGTGGAGATGGAGATGGAGGGGGGAGGGGGAGGGGGAGGTGGAGATAGAGGGGGAAGGGGGAGGGGGAGGTGGAGATGGAGGGGGGAGGGGGAGGTGGAGATGGAGGGGGGGGGGAGGGGGAGGTGGTGGAGGGAGGGGGAGGGGGTGGTGGAGATGGAGGGGGAGGGGGGAGGGGGAGGGGGTGGTGGAAATGGAGGGGAGAGGGGGAGGGGGAGGGGGTGGTGGAGATGGAGGGGGGAGGGGGTGGTGGTGGTGAAGATGGAGGGGGGGAGGGGGGGGGGGGGTTGGAAATGGAGGGGGGAGGGGGGGGGGGAGGTGGAGATGGAGATGGAGGGGGGAGGGGGGGGGTGGAAATGGAGGGGGGAGGGGGGGGGGGAGGTGGAGATGGAGATGGAGGGGGGAGGGGGGAGATGGTGGTGGAAATGGAGGGGGGAGGGGGAGGGGGTGGTGGAAATAGGAGGGGGGGGGAAAAAAAGACAAGAAATAAAAAACTTGATGGACGAAAATCGAAAGGGAGGGAGAGGTGGTCACCTGAATGCTCTCCAAGTCTTTCTTGATGTAACGGGATTGTTGAGCAACAATGGACGGTGGGTGGATGCCTGGGTTATCACTGCGAGATGGGCTCGAAGTCACTTACAATAATGTAAGGATGGGAGTAAGGTGGTGGTCGATGGAGAGGGAGGAGTGTCTTGCATAGGGCTCGGAATGAAGAGGAGGATGGAGGCACAATGTGAAAGATGAAGAATGAGGGGGTGGAGTGGGTTTTTATAGGTAATGAGTTTAGGCTTAGGATTTAGGTTTAGGGCTAAACCCTAAACTTTTCCAGAGCTATAACTTGTTATGGATAACTTGGTTTGCTCTTCTACAAAAAGGTGAAATGATCGAAATTGCAAGCTCTATGCATTCGTGTCCACTACCTAGCCTGATTGTTTATCATGTGGCTTCTATTTAAGAAATAAAGAAAATCTCTTAAGGTAGTAACCCAAGGTTGATGCTTGGGGTTGATATGTTTGGCTAGAAATGGAAAAAAAATTTACTCTCCTTGCCCTTGAGTGTTATTTTCGTAAAAGTTCAAAGTAGTTTGTTTTCTACACATACCTGGGCATGTTTACTCTTACTTGAGATGCTAGTCTCCCCGGCAATGGCGCCAAATGTTTGCTCTTTCCTACTGCTTTCGTAGGAAGAGCAGGGTTCTCTCAGTATGTAGGGTTCCGAGGCTTTTTTGTCACCTACAGATATATTGGGGTTGTCATTTGTAGTATACATGTAGCTTAGGACCTCGAGTCGTGTTCCAGTGAGAGACGTAGGCTTAAGTGTGGTAAGCAAACAAAGTGCATGCATGTGTGAAAGGAATGTGAATCATCATGATTGAGGTAATGAAGGCTTTCGCCTTCATTGGGGGTTGTAGGGTTTAGGAGGAGTTTAAGGGTTAGAAGGAGATTCCAGGTTTAGAAGGAAGTTCTAGGGTTCAAAAGGAGGTTCCAAGGTTAGAAGGAGGTTCCAGGGTTTAAAAGGAGTTCCAGGGTTTAGAAGGAGGTTCTAGGGTTTAGAAGGAGGATCCAAGGTTCAAGATAGAGTACATGGTGGAGAACTCGTCTCCCTCGTAGATCATGGAGTTTAAGGGATGAGGAACAAAGGGTTTAGGGGGAGCATAGGAGTGGAAGAGAAAGAAGGTGTAAGAGCATGGGGGAAAGAAGAGAGAGGAGGGAGGAGGAGGAGGGAGGAGGAGGAGAGAGGAGGAGGCGGAGGAGGGAGGAGGAGGAGGAGGAGGGAGGAGGAGAGGGAGAGGATGGGTTGCAAGGTTGGAGGAGAGGGGAGGAGGAGTTGCAAGGTTAGGACATGCTTTTGGACGTGGAGTGCAAGGAAGCATGGACACTTGAGACAAATTCTTGGAATACCAAAGTAGACTCAACACAATGCCCCAAAGAGTGTGGGCTTCATTCCATTATGGGGTATTTATACAAGTTGGAGAGCTTCTCTCTCTGCATGTAGGAATTGTAACGCAAAGTTGTAACACAAAGTTGTATCACAAAGTTGTAACACAAAGTTGTAACTCAAAGTTGTATCACAAAGTTGTAACATAAAGTTGTAACACATTCTCTTTCTACATGTAGAAGTCGTATGTAGAAGTTGTAACATAAAGTTGTAACACATTCTCTTTCTACATGTAGAAGTCGTATGTAGAAGTTGTAACACAAAGTTGTATCACAAAGTTGTAACACAAAGTTGTATCACAAAGTTGTAACACAAAGTTGTAACACATTCTCTTTCTACATGTAGAAGTTGTAACACATTCTCTTTCTACATGTAGAAGTAGTATGTAGAAGTTGTAACACAGAGTTGTATCACATTCTCTTTCTACATAAGTTCATGTTGGCACAGAGTCAACAATGTTATCTCCCTTTTCCTTCACATTTGGAAAATTAACATAACTTTCACATTCCCCATTCTTTCCCTACTCCTTACACTCCTCTTTACATACCTTACATGTTCTCCCTCTCCATTCTCCACTATAATAATGAATATATATTCCAACTCCCCTCCCCTTCCTTCTCCATGCCACCTTACCCATGCACCTGCCCCTTCACCTTTCCTTTATCTCCCCCTTTCCTTGATTTCTCCCCCCACCCCCTCTCTCTCTCTCTCTCTCTCTCTCTCTCTCTCTCTCTCATGTGAATGAAAAGCTCACAAAATCATCAAAATTGTAAAAAAGCTCGTGACAAGAAGCTCACAAAAAAATCACACTCACTTTATAAATGTTTGACCCAAAAACAGAGTTACTCATCGCCACCATGACCAAGCCATCCAAACATTCCGGCAATAAAAACAAAAGCAGGAGAGGTTTGGCTTGTATTTGTATTGAATCAATTCAAATGGTCAGCTATAGACCCACCTCCTGACATCTTTAGATTGAATAGATGCTTCATAAGAAATACCTTGTTAGAAGCTAATGGTTTTTCATAAAATGTATCCATTGTGCTCATCAAGACCTTTGTTGTCTTCTATTTAAGAATGTTGAAAGCCACGTATCATTCCTAGTGCCTTTTTGTCAAGAACCTCCTAGTCTTAGACTGACATACTTACAGGCTAATTTGCAATCTCACCTAATGGCAAGCAAAGGTCCTAGATAATCCTCAATCTAAATCTTCCAATGTTGGTAGTACTTGCCATTGAACTTCTCGATTTTGAACTTGCCTTCTTCCATCATTGCTTCTAATCTAACCAAGAACCTCATTCCAAAATCATCAAAGGGCATTGCTCAATCAAAAGCTGACACCAGTTGTTAGGAATAACGTGATAATGGGAAAAAAATGTGAGAAAGAAGAAGAATGCGTAGAATACTTTTTTAATCCAACAACAAGCGAGAAGATACAAGATACAAGTAGTGTATCAACTACTCTGCTGCTATGTGAGCCACACCCTTACCTTATAATTTTGACCACACAACTCATGCACCAATTTTCATCTATTTTGGATTCAGGGCACTGCCCCCAAACCCATGCCAAGGGGGGCCTAATGCATGTCGCCGACCCCCCTTGAAACCCCCCGTTGACAATCCTAAGGGGGGCCATTGTACCCACCCTTCATAGAATGGGTATAAACATGCCTAGGTCCAAAGCACTTCTAAAGGCCAATCTCCAAAAGAAAAGATCAGGCTTCACATACAATAGGCCACACCTCCAACATTTATTAGAAGGGAGTCTAATCACTAGAGGAGCAAACGGGTCATGGTCTCTAAGATAATTAGTAAATTCTTAGGAGAAGGAGACCCATATCCCATGTGAAAGATTTGAATAGATCTATGAAACTTTTGGGAATATTGGAGGCCTCAACAAGGTCAATGCCTTTGGTTTAAGCTCGGACGACAAGGCTGGAAAATGTTTATGGGCTCTGAACTCAAAAGAGAAAATCTATTGGGACATATTACAAAAGAATTTTATGGTGGCATTTGGCCCCGATGGACCCAAATGGAGCCCGATTATTCAGCTATATGAGATTAAACAAAAGGAGAATAAATCCTTTCATGACTATATCGTTAGGGTACAATACTTAAACTTGACAAGTGAACCTCATGAGAGGATGTGTGATGCACAACTGCTACCACACTTCCTCATAGATTTATAGGATTTTAAACTTCATGACCATTTATTTGCAATGAATCCCACATGGTTTGAGTAGTGCAGCAAGATTGCAATATGTCTAGGAAATAACATGAAGGAAAAGGATCAAGGGGAAAAGTCTTCATCCATCTCATCTGAGGTATCACAAACCCTAAAGGCCACTAGTTTGGATGAATCTAAAGAGGTAGCCATGACATTTAAGGGCATGGACATGGAGGAGTTGGCTACCAACCTATTAAATCAATTGAGCCAATGTTGGTTGAAAGGAGGAGCAACTGATGAATCTCCTAGAACCCCCATCTAATTCTGTGGCTAAATAACCCCACTAATGTGGCCCTGTCTTAGAGCTAGGCCAACACTCTATTGTGCCTATTGTGCACCTTGGGAAAACCATGATATATCACAATGCCATTATCCTAATACAATTCCCCAACCCATATATCAATATAGGCCACCACCACTGACCTTGCTTACACCTCCCAATCCATCCAATTAGGGATGATTTAGCAATACAAGAAGCCACACCTACTAATTAAGGGGAATTTAGGGCTCAGAATCTCCCATTAGACCCATCGATAGTGGGACCTCAACCACCCCTACCACAAATACTCCTATGAAGTAGGTATTGGTAGTGGCAACCTTAATGTAAGTGATTATTATCAATATGATAATATGTCTAGGTTTATAAGCCATTATGCTATGCAGTACAACCACTATATCCTCATATATCACCAAACAACCCTTTTCTCTCAAAAAGCTAGAGGGATGAATACTTACCAAGAAAACCACCTATTTAGTGGTCTATGTGTCAAGGTCCCCATAAAGGTAGTGAGTGTCCATCTAAGGGAATGACAAATCAACATGTTACTTGTTACAAATTCCAAGGACCTCACTTGTTGAAGCATTTCCCCTATAAGGATCACCAATATGTGCCAGTAGCAATTACATCTAATATAGCTGCATCATTGTGCTCTGGCTATGGGGTGGATCATCTCTACAAGGACTACCTAATGTAAAGGCTAGCTACAACTTCCATTAAGTCCTAAGGCCAATATTAATTTGCTAAGTGTTGAGAGGGGACAGTCATGAAGGGGTGTTTTTTAAATATAGGGACTTACATGCCATTTACAAACAGGATAAGGTCTATAAAATAACAACTTAATGTAAGTTATATGTGTATATTTATGTGGGGGTTTCTAAATTTTAAGATTAAAAAATGTATACATACTACATGGAGCTAATCAATTATATGAGAAAATGCAAAAAAATGCAATAATAGGGGTTAATTTTTGGGGGGTAGAGAATAAGAGTATTTGAATACATGCTTTCTTGCACATGCTATTTGTGGTTTATGAAGAGTGAGACCCCATGTACTTAACAAAAAATTCCATTAATGTTTCTTTCAACCTACTTCAAGGAGAGAAGTAGAGGTATGGACAAGGGCCATATTATCTCCTAATTTTCAAAATTTTCCCATTTCCAAAATATGAGATTTTGATTAAGCTACATAGTAGTTGAGAAATCATATTTCTAGCATAATGCCTCGAATCATATTCTAGTTAGACATGTAGATTAAGTGTGGAAAGCCATATTGGCATTTAGCTTAGGTGAAGAATGATGGTTATACACGTGCATTCAAAAGAAGGGGTATTTTAAACTACAAGATATGGGTGACCAGCTGGCATAGCAAGCCTAAACATACAAGTAGACCTCCAAGTTCACCTCTCTCAGATGGAAACAAAACTAGCCTCTGAGAGGTTGTATGGCAAGGCTAGAAAATGATATGCAGGGATGTAGTTTACTACCAACATGCTGTTGAGAACAATAGAAAGCCTAGTAGACTCACATTGAAGCTTTGCATACTTAGGTGAGAGTAGGCCATGAATGTGCCTTGAACCTCCAGTAATGGCTGCAACGACTCAGCAAAGGCCTTGGTTCGAATCAACGATGGACAACCGATGAGCAGAGGAGTTTGATTGGATCCTGGCAGCATCTTCACATTTAGTCATTCCTTCCCTATACCCACGCATAGTAGAAGACACCCTGCACTATCACATCACCACACTCACCACCGCCTTTGTCTAATATCACATTAACCTCACTAACCCACTCCCCCCACACAATATTCTCACCCTCCTCTGACGCCATTCATAATACACTCATCCCATAATAGCCATGAGATTCTTCAATAGATATTTTTTCTCCAATAGGATTTCAACATTGCCCTACTCCATTTACAACCAATCATTTTGAATTTTAGAGGGTGGTGTCAAGTCCTTCAAGAATCATATGTTTTTTCCACTAATAAAGATAAGTTGGAACTAAATAAGCTAGTAGAATTGGAGTCTTAGACTTGCAGTCCACATTCCCTAGCCAAAGGTCTTGGGGTGGTTGTAAGAACGTGGATGCCAAGAAGCAATATGGACAAGCAACAACCTTGTCTATAATAATGTCAACCAATACCACCCAATTGGCATTAAAGTTTTGTATAGCAGGGTGTTGGCAGCCATGCGAGCCAAGCATCAAAGTGGCTTTAGCAAATTTAAAATAGATCATGTGGCCTACCCTATCAATCTCTAAACCAGTGGAGGAGGATATTGAGTCGGCCATATTTGAATCTATCAACTCTCCTACCCCATAATATGACCCTCGCCCAAATCAAAACCATCCTAAATCAACCCCGTTATGCACATATTTAAAAAACCACTTCAATTTGTCCATTAACAGTACACCACCTCCAACCACCCCCTTAACACTTCTTCACACATAACCACCACGAGCATACCACCAACACATCATATCCACACACACACTCTAGGCTTCATGGACAAACTATCAAGGCCATCAACTTCATCCTCTCAGGTTGACATCAATGTGACCTTTATTTAAAATATACTACGACTGGCCCTCTTCTTGAAAGAAATACTTCTAATGCCACATGAAGGTCTTCTAGCCCAAGATGGGGCATATGACTTTCCCACCCAAGGTGATGACCATCAACAAGAGGAGCCTACCCCATATGATCTTAACTAGTATCAAGTCATTCATATCTCTCACACATTTGATGACATCATGGACTTGAGCCAATGGAAAGGCAAGCTCCAAAGTTTTAACCTCCACATGAATGATATATGGAGGTCAAATCTTTCACTTCATTCATGGAATGAAGCTTCAAACGATGGCAAGCTACACATGCGTGCAAAACTAGGGGTGGCTATGAAGTACCAATATTTCCAAAGTCCGAGTTACCGATGCCAACGCTAGTCTGTAGCCTACATGGCGTCTTCCTCTTTTGAAAGTAGCCAGCCTTGTGGAATGTTTATTGCTGTGCAAGTTGTGATCGTAGAGTTTGTGGGGGTTAAAGGCCACTGCACCTTAACCCCGGTTATGTACAACACTCAAACACACCCATATATATGGATAACATAGAAGATTAGGGTGTTCTAAACCCACAAAAACTTGTGTTGCTCTCTTCTAGCTCTCCCTCTCTCTTACCTTCTTCCGTTCTACTTGTGTTGTTGAGATTTCTCAACTGGTATTAGAGCACAAGTGTTTTAGTTGAGCCCAGGTGTGAGGTTGGAGCCCAAAGTCTGCTACTACAGCTCTGTGAGAGGAAGGAGAAGCTTTGTTGGGTGGCTTTACTTGCATCTTGGTGTGCAGAGACCTTGCAAAAACCTTTAGAAAGTTCTCTGAGTGGTTTTTTGAAGGCTAGCAGGTGGTTTTAGAGGAAAAAAACGTTTTTTGATAATTCCCCTGTTCCTTTTGATGATTGAGAGTCTAGAATAACTGGCAAAGGCAGCCATTGCTTGCTTTCAAAAACTCCTTCATTCTTGAATTTGGGATCATTTCATTGGATTTTTGACTCAGTCTCTACTTCAGCATTTTTCTGCCAGTGTGTTGGAACTCAAGTTTGAAGCAACCATTCACATCTATTAGTTTCGATGGACTCAAGAGGTATTACATTTTTTCTATTGCTCATCATTTGCACTCCGATGGTGTTTACAAATAGGTCTGTTTGCAAAAACTTTTTTGGTCCGTGTGTTCGACCCAGTGATTGGGACCACAGTTTCCAAAACCGTCTGTTCCATTGCATTTTTGAGGCCCAAAAACCCATTGCTCTTGCACGATTCCATGGAGATTTGGAGAAGTTTTGTATCTCTGAGATGCCAATCATCTGTTTCTCTATCAAAAATCCATTCAAGGGTTCAAACCTTTGATTTCTTGATTAGAGTCAATTGCAATGGTTGACTCCGTGTTTCCCATTCATTAGTTGGGATTTTGGAGATCCAGCCGAAGATAGATATTTGCAGATTGTCTTGCTGAGTCTGATTATGCAGTGATGCCCATGTTTTGAGGCATCTCAGGTTCTATTTTATCTAGCGATCATTATCGTAGGGCTGTGATTTTTTTGATATACCTTATGCAAATCACTCTGGTTGTAGTCTGAGCAATGTACGCTCATTCGTGGTTTGCATTGGGTTATAGTGGATGCTTTATAGGACATTCAGATGCATTGTGATCCTTGTTGGATGCGCTGATAGGCCCATATTGCCTTATAGGATGCTTTATTGATGGACGTTTAACACAAATACTATTTTATGATGAGGGATAGCTTTGACATATTGCGTGGATGCACTCATATTGCTGTGCTCTCTTGGATGAGAAATTAGTGATGCTTATGCCCATGGACAGTGTTTATGCTTGAGGCATTTGGCTCTTATTGGCATTGGGTTTGCCATTGATCTGCCATTGCAGGTTGAAATGTTCTTTTGGGCCAGATTTGCTCATATGGATGCATAGTAAACGCACATGAGTCAAATGCATTTTGATGCTTTGATCCTTGAGTTTTGGTGACACTATCCTTCATTAAGCCAAACATATTTAGGTGCACCTAGTATTTGGTGTGATTTCTCTCTTGCAAGTACTAGCATTTGGGATTTTGTTTCATTTGCATCATGGCATCCTCTTCCATGCCTGAAAAGGAGTTTTTCAGCATTAAAAAGTTTGATGGGACAAACTTTTCTTTATGGAAAGAATAGATAAGGGATGTGCTTATTCAAAAGAAGCAAATTAAACCCTTGGCAAGGATTGGAGCGTGCAGATATGTCTGAGGATGATTGGAATGAGTTGGAATGAGTTGGATGCATTAGCAAAGTCTACTGTTAGACTTCATCTTGCAAAGTCAGTCTATTTCACAGTAGTAAATGAGCATACTAGAGGGAAGATTTGTGGAAGAAATAATGTGCCACTTATGAGAAGGAAACTGCCTCTTATGAAGCTTACCTCATGAAGAGGTTGTTTGAGTTGCAAATGAAGGAAGGGGTCTCCATTGCTTCTCACTTGAATGAATTCAATATTATTTTTAGCCAGCTTCAAGCTCAGAAGATGAATTTTGATGTGGAGACAAAGGCAATATTTATCGTGTTCATTGCCATCCTCATGGGATACCTTCCGTACAGCTATTAGTAACTCTGCACCTGGTGGAGTACTGAAGTTTGATGATGTTGTGGGTAGCTTGTTGCCTGAGGAGATTAGATGGAAGTCTATGGATGGCAACAAGCAGGATGCAGCCTTAAATGTGCAAAGGGGCAGATCATCATTTAGGGGGAAGTCCCAAGAAAGAGGGAAGTCTCATAGCAAATTCAAGGCACAGAACATTGAGTGTTCCCATTGTGGCAAGAAGGGTCACATGAAAAAGGATTGCTACAAGTTGAAAAGAAATCAAAAGGATAAGAAAAAGAATGCGAATTGGGGGGCAAATAACAAGGAACATAGTCCCAGGGAGGACAAAGGAAAAATAAAGATCGACGAGATTAATGCACTCATTGATAATAGTGACAATGACATTCTCTTCATGTCTAGTCTACCTACAGAGTTGCTTACCACTTCAGATGATGCATATTCCTAGGATTGGATTTTGGATTCTAGGAGAGATGCGTGTACTTGGGTACACAGATTCAGCCTATGCAGGGCATGTGGATAGCAGGAGATCTACTTCTGGTTATGTGTTCACCTTTGCAGGTGGTGCAGTGTTGTGAATGTACACAAAAGTATGTTGCTTTGTCTACCATAGAGGCCAAGTATGTTGCAGCCATAGAGGGTTGCAAGGAGGCTATATGGCTTGATCGGCTAGTGGGAGATTTGGGGATTAATAGAGGTCTACCGACATTGCATAGTGATTCCATGAGTGCTATTCAACTAGCACGAAATCCAGTCTTTCATGCAAAGACCAAACACATTGAGGTCAGGTACCATTTTATTAGGGAGGTACTTGAGGACAAGCACATAGATCTTGTCAAGGTTCATACAGATGATAACCCTACAGATATGCTGACAAAGAGTCTACCTAGTCACAACGGTTTGAGAATTGTCGTGTATTAATGGGCATTGGATAGTATGCTCAATGGCTGTTCTCCCTTAAAGGAACATTGGCCTTTAAGTGGAAGGTTGTGGGGTTTAAAGGCCACTGTACCTTAACTGGTTATGTACAATACTCAAACACACATATATATGGATGACATAGAAGATTAGGGTGTTCTGAACCCATCAAAACTTGTGTGGCTCTCTCTTTTGGCTCTCCCTCTCTCTCACCTTCTTCCGTTCCGCTTCCGTTGTTGAGATCTCTTAGAGTCCATCCTACTTACATGCCAATGCAACATAGGTGGAAATGGAAAATCTTCACAGAGTTGCAAGCGAGTGATCCCCATGTACTATACGATTTTCCAAAGGTCACTACCACGCTCAGACTCTCTATCAACTTAAAAAATTCAACACCTAGTCATCAGCCATTTTACACCGTGATTGATCGATCCAAGGATGGATCAAAATTGGGAAGGGGGCATGTTAATGGTTCACACCACCACATTTTGATATCTTTTGATGTATTTACGTAGCATAGGTAGCATTAGGATTTTGACTTGGAGCCAGGAAGGTTGTAAAACTAGGAGTAGAATTGTAGAAGAGTAGAAAGAGAGCATAGGGTTGACCCTCCATTCAAAAGGTGACATGTATGAAAGGGAAGACCTTTGACTTTGGTCTTCAGTTATTGTATGCAAGCTTATGGAATACAAGCTCTCTTCTCTTTCAAGAGTTGTGCCTTACTTCCTTCTATTGCCTTTTGTGATTGCCACTCTCTCTCCCTTCATCCCCTCTCATTCTGATTCCCTGACCCTCTCTCATTCCCCTCATTTTCCTTATTTCCCTCCCCTTCTTCCCTCATGGAGTAACAATTGCAACAATCCGGGAGCCACAAAGGTGACATTTGTGGATGGCTTATGCATGCCTTGCTTCTCACCAATAGTAACTTGGAGTGGAGCACTCCAACAACATTCCTTCAAGATCCCCACTACATGTGGGTCACCACCAAGGACTACACACATGGGAATGAAGGTCAAAGTATTTTTCCACATGCCAAATTCATGTAGGTAGACTTCACGGACGAACCTCCAAAAGGAGCCATCGATGAAGGGGACAGAAGAAGCCAACAAGGCCAAGAAGAGCACCAAGGAGTGAAAGGAACTAGAGAACAGATTGAAGTGTAGCCTTTGACTAAAAGACAAAAAGAAATAGAGTAGTTGCTGCCACTACACTAGCCTTGAAAGTGAAGCTGACACCACAAGAAAAGGGGAAGGGTTTAGCCATCCTAGGGGACACAGAGAACAAGGAGAAGGAGTCTAAGAACTCAATGTCACCTAAGCTATAGAGAGCACCATTTAGCATATATCCATTTGATGTGTATGTGTTTCCTATGCCATAGTTGGACACAAAAAAATGTATAAGGGATGAGGCAGTTAGATACAATGAAGACTCCCTCACAGTTAGCTCGCAAGGTGTTGTGTTACACAATATAGAATTTCATCTCTAGCAAGGTGACCTACTTCAATAACCAGTATTTTTGGTTGTTGAAAATGAAATGCTGAAGGCATGACTCAATAGAGAAGACAAAGAAGGCACTAGAAGACAAAGCAAAGGTGGTTCATGAAGCAAATGAAGCTTAGGTGAAGACAATTTGCTTTTTGAGGAGGTGAAACGATTGAAATTACAAAGCTGACAAAGGAAGAAACAAGTGCAGTAAGCAAAGGAGCATATTGACTGGTAAACAAGGATAATATTGCTTTAATACCCTAAGTGGTGATTCTACAAGCTCGAGTTGCCAATAATAAGGACAAGATCCCGATGTCAAAATCCCACTTAGCAACAATGGAAGCAAGGCTATCATAACAATCCTTAGAAATATTTGAGGGGATATGCATGCAAAGAGATCGGCTACTTTGCTAGAAGAACTGAAGAGCTGCTACAACAACAGCTCAGCAGACCACAAGACCTTAAAAATGTCAAGTAGAGGAATGAAGATGAAGATGACACTGATGAAGCAGGAATAGGTATTGAAGGGAAAAGGTGTTGGCCTCATCAACCCCAAGTTTGTATGGATAGACAAACCCTAAGTAGAAGGAGACATCAAGTCATGCAAAAAACCAATGTAGCAAGGCCAAAGGAGGTGGAGTAGCCATAGAGACTACAACTCCAAAGGCAATAGCCCTAGATTGACAAAGCGGGAGGCAAAAGAAGGCATCATGAATTAGCCAGTCCTTTGACAACCCATCTGGCCAAGATATAGCCCACCACAAGCAAAGTAGACAAACGAAGAATGGAGTGCACCAAGGGGTCAGAATCAACAAAGACAAGGTAGTTTGGGAAAAGACAAAAAGATCAGAGAGGGCATAAGCAACCCAAGAAAATTGGTTCTAGATGTGGCTCAAGCAACAAGTTGGAGGGAGCGAGTCCACAATAAAACAAATAGTCGACCAGAGGTAGAAGGAGTAAGCTCTCACAGGGACACTAGTAAAAGGGATTCCATTATGCAAAGTGACAAAGAATCCCCAACACCAGTCTTGTCATGCTAAATAAGGATTCAAGCTCAATGTGAAAGACAACAAGTAGGGTTAAAATTTGTCTCATCGCCCATTGCACTCTCCATCCCCATGATCATTGAATAGGCCTTAGAATGCATGATCAAGCTAAGGATCCAAAAGCTGTGCAAACTTTGAGAAATAGTAGGCGAACATCAACTATCCTTACGGGGAACACTACAGTTTGTGACTTCAAAGTTAATGCATACAAATCGCAAACAATAAGTAGCCTAGAGATCCAAAGGGATTGCTACATGAAGAGGATGCAACTATCTAGGGTAGGATCAAATGAAATCTTCCAACTCTATGCAAATGCAAAGAACCGCCGATTGCAAATTGCTTTTGTGAGCAAGTCCCAAACATAAAAGCTGTGAGGACACAACTTGAGATATAGTTGAGGCAAGCGTTGAACCTCTGGATTCAATGAATGCCCAAGCCAAATCTAGGAGCCCCAGCAAGCAAAGGACAAAGTGGGACTATAAGCAAAAGATGAAGGGAGATCTTGACCGAAGACCTAGCAGCCAGCAACTAATGCGCAAGCCAAATCTAGGAGTCCCAATGACCAAAGGACAAAGTGGGACTACAAGCAAAGGATAAAGGGAGATCCCAAGTGAAAGACCTAGTAGCTAGACGATGCTCCCACTAAGCAACGTCCTAGCTAAAGGACTAGGAAAAGACATCAATTCACCTCATCCTTCAGGCACCTTTTCCAAGAAGTTGTAATTTCGTGGAACGATAGTGGTGGGCAAAAGTCAATGCATAATGTGCTTGATGGTGGGTTATTAGACATGACATAAATGGTCTAACAATTGAATTCAATCATTGTAATACACAAATTTCAAAGTCTGACATCCCATGCCAAAGCATTGTAAAGGCTGTGGGTAGCACCCACGGCCTCTGTTAGGCGAATGGCAGATTGCTTTAAGGGGCTTAAGTCCTATTGTCACTTTTTCCCTCATTTTCAAGTTCAAGGGTGTTGGTGGCCTATAGTTATGTCTTTGCTCATTATAGCATAGGTGTTCACAAATGTAGCATAGGTCCTCGTCAGGCCATATTCTGGTGAGATGTGTGGGCTAAAACATGGAAAGTAGTTCTAGTGCGCACATAGGTGCAAAAGGTGTTGATAACAAGGGTTGAAGGAAATTCTCACCTTCATCAAAGTTTGAGGGTTTAGAAATGGTTGCAGGACTAAGAAGGAGGATAAGGTTGAGAAAGCTAACCACGGGGTTCTAGGGTTTAGAAAGAGTTCAAGGTTGAGAAGGAGGATCCAAGTTTAGAGTAGAGTACATGGTGGAGAACTTGTCTCCCTCATAGATGTTTAGTGGAATTGTAGGAGTGGGAGAGAAGGAATATGAAAGAGCAAAGGGGGGGAGAAAGAAGGAGAAGGGACGAGGAGAGGGGTCAAGAGGAGTTGCAAGGTTTAAGGAAGGAGGGACTGAGTGACAAGGGTAGGACATGCTATTGGACCTTGAAAGTGTAAGGAAACATGGATGCCAGGAGATCTAGCACATGAACACAAAAGTGAACTGAACATCGAGCCCCAAAGAATGGGAGCTTCTTTCCATTAAAAGAGATTTATACATGTTGGTCTCTAGAAAATTTGTAGGGGACCTCTTGGGGTCTCTACACAATTTGTAGGGGACTTCTTGGTGGGACATCTTTTGTAGGAGACCTCAAGGGTAGGAGTCTCTACACTTTTTGTAAGAAACCTCAAGGGTGGGACCTATTTTGCAGCAGACCTCTTGGAAGTTTTTGTAGGAGACCTCACAGTCTCTACACTCTTGTAGGGGACCTCTTGGGGTTTCTACACACTTTGTACGAGACCTCAAGAGTCTCTACACTTTTTATAGGGGCATTGTTGGGATCTCTACACTTTTTATATGGGACCTCAAAAATTGTAGGCTTTTAGTCTTTACTTTAGTCTCTCTCTCTCTGGATCATGATTTTGCAAGTATGATCCGATCTTTTTTAGAGAGTATTTGGGCTATCCCTGTTCTATTATATTCCTCAAACCTACTTTCAATCTCAAGATATTACAAATGAAACTTTGCCGCTACTCTACATACACAATGATCTCATATTGACTACTCCAAACTTTGGTTTTGATCCTTGTTCTACCACATTCCTCGAAACCAGGTTCCTTCCATAAAGGTTTGCAGTTGTCAATGTTGGTTTTGTCCATAGTTGATATAAAATTGTTTTAATGAGATTATTGTTGTTGAAGTAGTTCTTTTCTTCTTGTTGAGTGCTTCCAGAGTTCCTCTTTTCTTGTGGATTACACAAAAGTAAGTTGTAGGTGGGTAATATGGCACAATGTTGGTACTTGATGTTGAGGGTATTGAATACCATGTGTACCCGATTTTTCATGTCGATATTGAATAGCATTTTTGTTCTTTGTCTTATACTTGGCATGTAGATGCATATGTTGATAGGTCTTTGTTTGATCACCTTGTTTGGCATCAAATTTGGCTCACAAAAACAAAGTCTTTTACTTGATGTATTAGAGAATGCATGTCTCCTCCGATCTTGGCATTTGATTCAATGTTTGTCAAGAGAAATGCTTGTAAGAGAGAAAAGGATGAGGCTATCGATGAGGAGGCTTAGGACTTGCATGTATAGATTTGGAACCAATGGGTGAATTTTTGGTATTGAGAATGTCAATAACTTTGACTTGATAACAAAATTCTTATGCCATTATAATCCTCACAAAGATAGTGAGCACGCATCGATAGGTAGGCAACAAGTGTATTTCCCAGAAATCAAATGTGGGCAGGTAGGCAAACACCCAAATTGCCTGAGGTGCCGCTCCGTGGCATGTACCAAGACTCCTTTACTACCTCCTTTGATAGAAATCTATAGGTGAATTCGATATTCAATGCATTGAAACAACATAAAAGGGAAAGAGAGGGAAGCCAAGTGTGTTGTTTATTTATGGCTTCTTCCATGCTCCCTCCTGAACTTCTTCTTCCATAGCATTTTCCTTGGGATGTCATTTAGAAGGGAATGACTCTATGAGTTATATGACGAAGGGACTGAGTTCTTGGGGATGTGTGATTGGTGAAGAGGCCGTTGATGTCTAGTACAATCAATTTCCTCTTGATCAATTCCAAAAATGGTGTGATCTCAAGCAGGAGGGTGGAGCCCTTCTTGTCTACCACGATTCTACGCGCCCCCCGCCCCCCCTTCTTCCCTCACACACACACACACACACACACAGAGCCATCTACGAGGGGCACAACTGCCCGTTTCCTGCGCTGAGACAAGTAGCAAGGGTCTTCTTGAGAGAATCGAACGCGGGCAACCAACAGGCACCCAAACCGCGTGAGCTATCATGAGGAGTTAATGCATGGAGGGAAGCTAAGAGACGTTTATTTGTGGCTTCTGCAATGCGCCCTCCTCGTGGTTACCGCCCATCCGTGCGGCAAGCCTACATAGATCATAAAGGCGACAGAGAGAGTCCTGCTGAGGGAATCGAACGCGGGCAACCAACAGGCGCACGTCTGCGTAGTAGCGGGGGGGCGCGTGTTTGTGCCACTAGGAGGGAGGATTCAATGCACGGAGCCAAGTGTGATGCTTCTGCTTCTTGTTCTTAAAGTCTTCATAGTCATCTTTTCATCTTCACCTTCATCTTCTTCATTTTGTTCCATAGCAAGCTCAGCTATGGAGGCCAAGCCTTTCGTCTCCTTCGATGCCAGCTCTGCCCTCTGTTCCCACATCCAGAAACAGGGCTTCCATAGCCATGTCTTCTCTGATATCACCCTCTCCTTCCTCTGTAAGGATTACCTCCTCCACAAAATCATCCTCTCCCAAAGTCCCTACTTTTGCTCCCTCCTCTCTGGCCCCTGGAAAGAGCACGGTAAACCCCGCATCGAGCTCCATATCGATGACCCTAACGTCACTCCCGAAGGCCTTGAATCTGCCCTTGCTTACATGTATGGCGTTAGCCCTGTCCTTACTGTCGAGAATGTCATCTCCATCCTTGCTGCTGCAAGCTTCCTCGGCCTCGAGAACCTCTGCGAGAACAGCGTCCGATTCGCTCTGCAGGATTTGAGAGTCGAGACCTTTGTTCGCTACCAGCACCTGTCCGAGAAGCATTGTTACGGCAATTTCGCAGATGCTATCAGAAATGCATGCTGGTCGCTTTTGTGTACTCATGCCACCCGTGAGCTTGTGCACCATCTGCCTAAACTCTCACTGGAGGTCAGTAATCCGAACAGCGTAGTGTACATCGTTATTCTAGGCGTCGTGCATGGCAATTTTTGTTTTCATAATAGTAGCGAAAAGTGGCCTGCTGTCTCTTCCCGTTCGATCCCTTTTGACGGCTGCGTAGATTGCACATTTGAAAAATAATCAGATTTCTTTGCAACAAACTGAGATGTGTACAACCACATCCAAAAACTGATCACGACGGTGAGCTGTTACTTTGTTTAAAATTTTACCAATTGAAATGTTCTAAAGGCTTTGGTTAGCGTGAGTCATCTCTAGAAGATTATGCCATTGTTCTATTGCTCTCACGCCTTTTGACTTACGTGCGCTCTCGTGCACCTACGGAAATTAGAATTGGAAGACTAACTCTTCTGTAACAAGTAATATATACCTTTTAAAAATATTCAGATTCTGTAGGGTCCGTGGTTACTGCTGCTTGGTGTCCTCTTGCAATCTTCTTGGGTTTTCCTTCCTGTGCCATCTTCGTCTTTGTTGCTCCTTTTGATTTCTCTCTTCAGGCATCAGACTCAGTCTGCTTTTCATCACTATATCAACATCGACATGTTTAATGTGAGTAATTGTCCAAGGTACATCTTTCTGTTATGCCAGCACAAAGGTGCCCTACTACTGAATTGCAGTCTTTGTGTGCAGATAGGATTTTCTTTTCCCTTTTCTAGGCAGAGGCCAAGGGATCAAGGGTTATAGGGAGCTTTTCAATTGGTTTGTAGGAATAGCCTTTCCACCTTAATGCGATGGATAAGTGCAGAACAGTACCAAACATTGCCAAGCGTCAAGATGCGCCAGTCCTGTGACAAGGCTACGTCAAGATTTTACACATAGTTCAGATCACGGGTCTGGTTGGAATGCCAAGAAAGGTTTCTTTCCTCTACAGGGTGGGCTGACAGAATTAACAGCCACGGCTTTGCTGGAAGGTGGCAGCTGATTGGGCTGCCATATGTCAACCAGTAGACCAGCTTAGTGCCTGGTGCTCCTGGTGTGGATAAGATGTTGGACCTCCTTTTCCTTTTGGGAACTTAATGAATGAATGATTCAAACAATTGAGACCATCCAAAAGTCTTTTACACACACTTAGAGTACAATTGGAATTTCGGACTGGGAGAGATTGAGCCATTAAAGAGTATGACATCGATCACTAATACGGATCTTGATGGACAAGATGACCAGAGAATGGGCCTTTTATAGGCCCTAGTCCAGGTCGGCCAGCAGAGTCTGGTCGGCCATTGTACAGACTGCCAGTATTATAGTCTGAAAAGTTTGTTGGATCTGGCCAACTTGGCCAGATTTGAAAGTGGTGTTTTGGGGTTGGCGTGCGGGCGTATTGAGAGTGCAGGGGAAACTGAACTGAAAGAGAGAACACACACCCCACATGACTTGAACTACAAGATGGAGAGAGAGAGAGAGAGAGAGAGAGAGAGAGAGAGAGAGAGTGCAAGGGATCTCAGAGAAAAGCCCTCAATTGCTGGGCAAAACCTCCAACACAAGAGAGATGGTACAATGGGGAAGGGTCCTAGGGTCCCCCTCTCAGCCAACCAGCCGACCAGGCTGGTCGACCCAGGGTCGTCTGTAACCCGACCTGCAAGTCGGGGTTAGGGTCCTGGTTGGCCCCTTCACCTAGGCACCTACATGGCACCAGCATTGCGCCTCCAAGGCATGCTCAGGGGCTGGTGAAAACAGCCCCGTACCCTACTATAGGTAGCCTGGAACAGGGCAGATCAGGCTGCCAACTGTGCGCCCCAAACAGGCCCTGACGAGACCTAGACCATTGCCGTACAGCCCTGTACACCTCCTGGGACATGGACAGCGTCTTGGGGCAGCCTCCACTAAACTCAGCCAGATCTCAGAGCAAACACTCAAGCCCAGGTATGCTTCCCACCCCCCTCCGATACTATCCTCACATGGGGCGGGCACACCCACAGCAAAGAACGTCACTCATATTCTACACATGGTACATCAGGAGATGCTCAACTCCAGCACCCCCTCTCAGATCCTTGATGTAGCATCATCTTTAGGGTGCCACCGGATCATCTGACGGAATCCATCGAGTGAACCACCATCACTGAAGACCGCTACAGGTATTGTCAGAAGAATCCCCTCTTGGCATGAACCATCTCAGCATGATCACTGGAAACCTGTACTACTGCTCCCAGGCTATAGGTGCAAGGCAAACTCCTCTGGTCTGGTACTGTACTGGGGCAATACTCCAACTAATGCTGCCACAGTTGCAAGATCTACTTTCCTGCATGGTCATTGCATCATTGAGCTATAGAGCCCCTTTTGAAGCCTCCTCTCAGGTCCAATCTGGTAGACTGACACCAAATCGATGAAGTAATGTGCTCTAGAAACAACGGGCATCCAACTGCTCACTAGGTAGTAGGGTCAAACTGCAGTGTCTGGAATCCCGCATTGGCAATCACCTGACCCATTCAGATTTCCAGCAGCTTACCATGCAACAGCTGCAGTAGAACAACAGGAAACCCTCTCTAGGTCTGCCAGGTCATAACATCCAAACAGATACAAACTGTATACATAGGGCCGCTTGGAAGCTTGCCTCTAACAAAGATTCCTCCACCACTGCACTGTCTGGCAGGTACCACTGCGACACATAAGCAAGCAATCCTCCAGTTGGAATGCTCACCAGTCCTTTCAGTTTTTCTCTGAGGACACTGCTGTTAATAGTAACCTTTATTGCCACAATAATTACATGTAAGTGAAGCCTTGTGCTTCTTTTTGGGCATCCGTCTTCTTATTCCTTCCGTTCTGTTCAGCTGCCAAGGCCTCCCAGCTACTGCCCTGGGAAGGACCCTGAAATCTCTACTCTTGGTCGAGCACCCTTACCCCTCCCAAGTCAACGTATTCATCCTTCCATTGGTAATCAAGGACGAATAAAAGGCGGAGTACTGGGAAGAAACTGGGACAACAATGTAATGGCCATGTCCTCAGATGATGTCTCCTCCCCGGCCTGAAGAATCTCTTGCTGAAGCTCCTGGAGCGTGTTGATATGCTCCTGCATTGATGAAGACTTTGCAGGATCCAACACTCTCATCTAAAGACACCTTCTTCATGGGAACGTTCTGTTGTACTAGGGCACCAAGTGCTCCTGGATACTTTTGGCTAAGGAGTACAGTTTAAGAAAATGAAAGCCCGTACCTCGCATTGACATGAGACATGATCTTGGCCTCTTTTTGCTCCAGGATACTTCGGTTTGCTACAAGGGGATCAGGCCTGGTAACCCCCACCAAAATGAAGTCTGCTAAATCATGACTGCAAGATGGACTCCATCATGACCCGCCAAACACCCTAATTGAGTCCATCCAATTGACGGTCCACCGGGAAGGTGGGTAATACGGGCTCTCCGCCATCCCAGCCTGGGTAGCCATGTCGGAGCGAAGAGAGTAGAAAAGGGAAAGGAGGGTGGATGGGAAGGAGAGTAGAGAAGGGGATTGAAGAAGAAAGGCAGGAGAGGGCTGGAGAAGACAATGAAGAGGCTTGAAGCCTAAGATACCTTCGTGCCTTTGCTGTCCCGACCCTCAAAACACCTCCTTCCAGATCTGAAAACACCATGTGCTCGACACCCAAAGAGTCAACACCTATGGACACTCCTCTTGAAAACACCTCCGAACAGAAACAGCACTGCCAGACGAGGGACACAAAGACCGTACACGGCGCGACAGATGACCAGAGCACACACGATCGAGGTTCAACCTATCTCATCTCTCCTTAGGGGAGATTGACTGAGGCGAGGCATCACTCTTGACACAGCCCATCGGATCTAGAAATCGAGGAGACCACGTCCTCCACCAACATGGGAGACATCCCGACAGATGCAGATACGTGAGCTCTTTGCATCTCATCAGAGAGCCATCATGGAGCCTGGATACGTAGCAGTCCACGCACTTGGGACTCTAGCTCTGAGCACTTGATATCTTCATGTCACTCTCATTTTGCATTTTTACTTTGCTATTTTGTACTAGTATAGCATCTTAGTACTCAGCAAGGGCCTTAGTGAGCCCTTTGCCTTGGCCCACAATGGTCTGTATGAGCTACCGTACTTTGTCCCATAGGCCCGCGAGGCCTCCCGCAGACGTTAATATATCTTTCTTTCTTTCTTTCTTTCTTTTCTCTCTCTCTCTCTCTCTCCATTTGCAATTCAGATCTTGTGGTGAGTGTGCTCTCTCCTTCTGTTCAGTTTCTGCTGCACTCTCACATGGTATCAGAGCCAAAGGTTGGCTAAAGACCCGAGATGTGGAGGGAGCTTGGAGCCAGCGAGCTGCATGAGTTTTTGGGCTGCGGCTACCTTCGCTGATCCATATCTCTCTCATGTCGACTAGCTCCTCCTCTGTCCCAGAGTGCCCTGGGGCCGAGTCAAATGCATAGAAATCTGTGACCTATCTCTGCGCTCGGTCTACCTCGGTACCCTGTGGTGTGGTGGTCCCATCCTCCTGCTCTCTGATATGTCGTAGTAGTATCTCCCTGTGTCGTCGCATCTCCATCAGGTAGAGCCCAATGTAGACCTGGTCCCGGAAGTGGATCAGTCGTGAGAGTGGGCCAAAGCCGCATCCCTCCTGAAAAAGGCAGTGGTAGCACCCTCGGATCTCATAGTAGGCTTGGCAGAGACAGAGAAAGTGCTCCTCTGTCTCGACCGTCCCCATCGTGCACAACGTGCAAGTCCGCTGCTCTCTGGGTATGCGTGCAGCTCTCCGTGTCTCGATCCTCAGCTGATGGGACGAGACTCGCATCTGTCCGATGGCAATTCTCAATGCGTGTGAGACTCCTCTGTCCTCGAGATACTGAGGTCTGATGATGAGCCCGTCTTCCGATACTCTTAGAAAGTGGTCATAGTAGAGCTGGGTCTTGGTGGGGAACTCCTGGTCCCCCCCCCAAGTGCGAGATGTGTGGAGTTGGGCAGCTCCAACCTATACGCCATGGCACCTCCCCAATTTTCTACAACACTAACGGTACAATTCCCCAAGATGTCTCTTGAACATACTGTATGATGCGGTTAATCTCATCTCGTGGGATCGACTCGAGCGGTGCATCCATGCTAGCTGAAACGGGAGAAGCCGATCCATTTGAATCCTGTAACTGGCGAACCATGCGGTGATGCGTGCAAACCATGTTGTACCTGCCCCACTGGCGAAATTCGCCGGATTCCTGCGCGAGAGCGGGGATTTCGAGGGGCAATATTTCGCCTTCATGAGCGATGCCACGGCCATAGTGATCGGATCCACACTGGGCACGTCTCCTGTGACGACGTTCATCGAATCGTCGACGGGAATAAGGGAGGGAGGAAGGACTGGCTTGACGGCGGTGACAGTAGCGTTCTACTTCTTCTTATCGTTCTTCTTCACGCCACTACTAGCCTCCATTCCGGCATGGGCAGTCGGGCCACCGCTGATACTGGTGGGAGCGATGATGATGAAGGCAGTGGTGGAGATCAACTGGGAGGACATGAGGGAAGCGATACCTGCGTTCGTAACGATAATTCTGATGCCATTGACATATTCAATTGCGTATGGGTTGATAGGGGGAATAGGGACATATATAGTGTTGCATTTGTGGGACTGGGGAGTGTATGGTTACAACAGAGTGAAGCACCATGGAAGAACAGTGTATGAGCAAGAAGAAGACGATGTGGAGGCAAAGGATAACAAGGAGGCAGAAGTGGATGGTGGAGAGCTCATTCTTGATGCATAACACTTGATGGAAAATGTGGTTTATGGCGACTTCAACTAGCTAGAGCATATCTGATGCACATGATAATTTGCACACACCACAACATAGGTGGTATTGACGTGCTTGAAGAGTTTTTTGCCCATCAGGTAAAGCACGTTTGAATAACACACATCAGATGCAATTTTTTGACGATTGTGTATAACTCGGTGAAAAACGGGGTTTGTAGCGACTTCGAGCATGCAAAGCATATTTGATAGACATGATACTTTTTGGGTTCCTTCACATAGGTGGTATTCATGTGCATCCAAAGTGTCGTTCCCATCGGGTATGTGTGCATTCGAATAACACACCTCAGATACTATTTTTTTATGGTTGTGAATAAGACTTGGTGAAAAACAAGATCTCCCTCGCCTCCTAGGCAGTCTATGAAAGATGTAATCTCATCAATGTAGAGTCCGAAGAGACTCGGTGAGAGAGGGCACCCCTGCTTTACTCCGATCGTGCTCTCAATCCAGTCTGATAGGCCTCATGGGGCACGAACTCTCCCTCTAACGGACTCGTATAGGCTCACCACTCCCCAGATCAGAACCTCTGGAATCTGCATATCCTGTAGTCTCTTGATCATGCGGGATCGCAGGACAGTGTCGAAGGCCTTCCGAAAGTCTACAAAACAAGCGTAGACTTTATGGCGTCTCGACCTCACCTCCTCAATGATAGTCCTCAAGGTGAAGATGTGGTCTAGAGTGGAGCGTTGTCTTCGGAAGCTTGCTTGCCCTAAAGCACACTGCCCATGTGCCTATGTATGATTGCTGATCTCCCTCTCCAGTATCGATCCATAGATCTTGGCCAGCGTGTAGCCAATCATGAGAGTGCAATAGTTCCCAGTATCCATGGGGTCGCGTGTTGTGTATCGGTACTATGGTGGTGGTACTCCATGAGGGTGGGAAGCCATGACATAAGGTGTGGTTGAACATTTGTGCTAGTACCGGAGCCAAGACCTCCTGTCCATGATCAAAGTGCTCAGTCCGTAGTCCCTCATGGTCCTGTGCTCTCCGGTTATGAAGCCGGCTAAGTGCAGCCCGCACATTCTATGCTGTGAACAAGTGGTAAGTGGTAGGTCGGGGCATAGTGGACATATCAAGTGGTGCCTGCATCGGGACATCATAAAGAGAGCGTGCATAAGTGTGTCAAACACCAGGGTCTGTGATTGGTATAGGTGGCTTCCCCTCCGATAGAAGCCCCCATCCAATGGTGGGATCCCCCCCTCGAAATGAACTGATCACCTCGTCCATTCTATGGATGAGGAAGGCCCGTCGCTTACGACGTGTCAGTCGTCGTGAAATCCGCTGTGCCTCGGGTGATGTCAAGTGGCCAAGGGCTAGCTCGCGTGTGAGGTGAGCTCTCATCTCTCTGCACTCATCATCATACCAGGGATTCTGTGGCATCTTCCCTAGTGAGGCACGTGCAGATCGAGTCGTGGGGAAAGACCTGATGGCTGCATCCATGACTACCGTGGAAAGGGTGTCTGAGGCGTGGGTGAGGTCTACAGCATCTCCAAGTAGTAGGTCTGGAAGTCCCTTCGCCAAGCTGCTCGCATAGATGGGGTCTAGGGCGCGATCAAAGTGAACCTGTACACGAGTGGGTGCGGGGGGGACCCTCTCTGTGGCTGGCAGAGATACAAAAGGCTAGGTACGAGTGATCAGCCCCGAGTGGGGGAGGGGGCACAATGAAGTCGTATATCCGTGAGATAAAGGTCAAGGGACCCAAGAGGTAGTCCACTGTGCTTGTCCCTCCGCCATGCGGGAAACAAGTGAGAACACCGGATGATGGCCATCTCTGTAGACCATTATAAATGATCAAATCATGAACAGCCCCTAGCTCAAGTAGATGTCGTCCATACTCTTTTACTTGTGGTGCATCTACAGAATGTCTCACTATCCCGAGCTCAGCTGCATCTAGTTCTGGTGCTATGAGGGAATCTGATGCAAAGTCCAGTAGGCCCACCTGCCTATTACCTGTGCGTGCATTGATTCACCAAGAAGAAGGATGTCCCCCTGCCTAGAGAATTCGGTGATATCATCCTCAATCGGCTCATATGGACTGTGCCCTTCTGTGGTGACCTCACGTGCATAGGATGAGGTATCTGGAGGGAAATAGCACACTGCTATAAGAATCGTGTTGGAGATAAGTGCACACTAAGTGTACTATTTCCTAGTCTGCTTCGATGGGCTGTCATATGCTATGGCCTTGACAAAGTGGTGAGAGAACCGGCTTCTTGGATCTCTCCTCTCATTTATTTCTGCAATATTGTAAGGGAATAGACACTGCCCTTGCATCCTAGCAAGAGGTAAGACCTTCCCACATGGCATCTTCCTCTCATTCTCTCATATCTATCGACAAATTCAATGGGACCAACTTTCATACTTGGCAGATCAAAATCAAGTGCCATCTTATGAAAGAAGGTCTTTGGGACATTGTTCAACGTGCTGCTCCCGAAGGTCCTTCTGAGCAAGTTGTCACTGCCAAGAATGACAAAGCCTATGCTATTATATTGCTCGGCCTTGGAGATGATTACATTCATCACATCTCCGACATACAGTCTGCTCCTCAAGCATGGATCACTTTGGATACCCTTTTTGGAGCCCGATCTAAAAACTCTAAGATTGCACT
Source organism: Dipteris shenzhenensis (assembly GCF_047967505.1). Taxonomy (NCBI): domain Eukaryota; kingdom Viridiplantae; phylum Streptophyta; class Polypodiopsida; order Gleicheniales; family Dipteridaceae; genus Dipteris; species Dipteris shenzhenensis. The sequence continues at coordinate 44,183,314 of NC_141607.1, forward strand.
TATGATCTCATTCTTTGATCTACATATGCAGAAAGGAGCTACTATAGCCTCTCATGTCAATTATCTTCGCAGTCTTATGGTTCAGCTTGCGTCAGTCAAGTCTCCTATCTCTGAAGATATTGCTATTGTTGTGCTTCTCAAAAGCTTACCTGACACCTATGCTACTCTTGTCACTACCTTCAAGTATCATAATAATTCTTCTCTTGAGGGTATCATCAATGCTCTCCAAGAGGAAGAAAGAACTCAACAACGAAAGGTAACTGACACTGCATTTTTAGCAAAGAAAGGAAGTTCTAAGGTAAGAAAGCCTTGCACCCATTGTGGCAAAACTAATCATATGGAGAAGGACTGTTTCAAGGCTCATCCATGCACCATTTGTGGCCGTGATAATCACCGGGAGAGGGACTGCTACTCCAAAACCTCTACATCAGCTCCTGCATCTACCTCAGCCCATGTTGCTGCAACATCTCCATCAGCTGATCCTGCTGTTCCTTCCTCACATGATGAGAAGTGGGCTTTCTGATTACTTCTATGTCTTGTCTACCACCTTGACCACCGATGATGTAGGTCAAGGGGTTCTAGTGTCTTGGTCTTTCTATTTGTCTACAGTCAGTCTTCTGTCTACCTAGTCTTGTCTGTCTGTCTATTTGTCTATCAATCTGACTGTGTTTTAGATCCATCTTGTCCCTACCCTTGTGGACCCATATGAGGATATCACTTGAGGAGGGGTGTCTCAGGATCTTTTGTCTGTCATGTTTTCTATCTTGTCTCTCAGTCTATCAGTCTTTATGTTTGTCTTCTAGTCTTGTTTTTCTGTCTTACTCCTAGTGTCCACTTAAGGAGGGTGTTGGAGATAAGTGCACACTAAGTGTACTATTTCCTAGTCTACATTTGTCTAAGTCTAAGTCTAAGTCTAAGTCTAGCCTTTATGTCTTGAGTGTGTGCCATGTGGCACTTCTACAATTATCCCATAAGCACTCTTGCTTTATGTCTTGTACTTTGGCCCATATATTCAATGGGTCACATCATTGTAATCTATCAGTCTAGCTTGTGTCTTGTCTACACTCTTCTCAAGGTATTTCTTGTTTTTCAGTCTAGTTATTTCATTTCCAGTTTCTAGTTCTAGTTCTTGCTTCCATATTCTAACAAATCGGTCTTGCGCCTGGTAGCTAGACTCGTATCCACATGTGTCGCGCATGCTCCTCTCTCCGTGCCACTGATATGAGAGGTCTCATGTGTGATCTAAAGAGGATAGCCACTCCCCCTAAACCCCGCACGCCAGTGTCTCTCCTCGTCTCCTTCCTATGAGATGACTCCCAACTCTCCAAGCTGTCTCACATCTCAGGTTCACACCCATTCTGGTGAACAATGCATTTGCATCTGCCATAGGGGTATCTCCTATTGTGAGGCCTCGGACTAAGAAATTTAGGGCTTTACTGTTTCTCCTTTTATCCTCCTCTAGAGCATCTGAAATGAACTCTTTCTTGGGGACAGCAGTGCCTTTCTTGACCTCGTCGCTCCATTCTAGAATTGCAGCCTCTCCTTTCTTGATTTTCTGGGTGAATTCAGAGTGTTTACCCTTCATAGTGTCTTGCACGGATGCCAAGTCTTTTCTAAGTTTTTCATTCTCAGATTTCAGCTCATTTATGATCCTACATCCTTCTTCTGATGTCCCCTTTACCCCTTTGATCTGCCTCATTTGTTCCTTGATGATATTCAGCTCCTCGTGTAGGGATGATTGAAGCTCCCCTTCATCTCCGTGTGTGTTTGCTTTCAATTTTGCATTCTCATCTTGAAGACTAATCACCTGAGCTTCCAAGCTCTCTATCTTGGATGTAAGAAAACTGTTTTTCACGTCCATTTCCTGCATCATATCCATCTGCATTTTCCCAATTTCTTTTGCCCATTTGCATGCATTTCATTCTTTCCACCCCTTCATGGCATCATTCATCTGAGCACGTATGTTTGAAAGCTCATCCTTCTTGTATTCTTCCAGTTTCTTTTGTAGGCATTCAATTTCAGCATCCTGTAGCTTACATACCTCTTTGATAGTGGATAGGCATACTTTGACATTCCCATCTTCTACTTTCTGCCCTTTGGTCCAGATTATGCTGTATTTTCTGTCCTTGCCCCCTCTAGTTTTCTGATCGGGTGAGCTTTCCATAGCCTCTCCCCTTTTTCTGCTTTTTCCTGCTGTTTGGGTTGCCCACCATCTAAGGGCTGCCCATAACAGTCGTTCTTGGTTTGATTCTTGATTTCTTGCAGGTCAGGAGCTGGTTGGAGCAGAGGTATAGGGTTGGAGTCGAGACATGGCCCCTGTTTTGATGGTTGTAAGGGGGCCTTCGTACCCTGTTTTGGTGGCAGCCCCTTGACGTTGGCGGGCCTGGAGCAACTTGAGCTCAAGCATTAGGTACGGGAGGGGCCTAGTAGCCCGTGCGGTCTGCGCAGGTCCTTGTGGCCTGCATTGCTGTAGCTAACAGAGGTCGGGGTGGCATGATGAGGCGTAGTAGGTGGCGGGGGTGGCGAAACAGGTGGTGGGGGTGGCGCAGCAGCTTCAGGTGGCCCGGTGGCTTGGAATCAGTCGTGCAGCGACAGGGAGCCGACGCAGGGGCTAGGAGACAGCCCACGGGGCTGGGAAAGATCCCGCATCAGTCGAGGGCCTTGAGGGAGGCTGGCGCAACAGCCAGCAGCCGTCGAGGTACAGCCCGCCCGAGATCTTGGAGAACCCACAGGGTTGGGAGAAGGTAGGCGGGGGGGGGAGAGAGCCCGTAGGGCTGGGCGGGGGAGGGAGGGAGGCTAGACTAGGGGAGCGGAGTGGCTATGCTGAGCTGAGAGGCTAGGCGGAGCAAGGAGGCTTGGCTAGGCTGAGCGGAGAGCGGAGAGGCTAGGGGAGCGGCTGAGCGGAGCGGCTAGGGGCGGAGAGAGAGAGAGAGAGAGAGAGAGAGAGAGAGAGAGCAAGGAAAAGCCCTCAATTGCTGGGCAAAACCTCAACACAAGAGAGATGGTGAAGGGTCCTATAAATAGGGGTCCCCCTCTCAGCCAACCTAGGCCAACCAGCCGACCAGGCTGGCCGACCGAGGGTTGGCTGTAACCCAGCCTGCAGGTCGAGGTTAGGGGCCTGGTTGGCCCCTCCACCTAGGTCCCTACATGGTGTGAGTGCTGCGCCTCCAAGGTATGCTCAGGGGCAGGCAAAAACAGCCCCGCACCCTGCTGTAGGTAGCCCGGAACAGGGCAGATCAGGCTGCCAACTGTGCGCCTCCATGGCCGGTCTTGAGGAGATCCAAACCAGGGCCCTATAGCCCCGCACACCTCTTGGGACATGGACACCATCCCAGCACAGCATCCACTCAGCCAGATCTGCCTCCGAGGTAGCTGGATCGACCACAAGGTATGCATCCCACCCCCCTCCTACACTATCCTCACATGGGGCACGCACACCCATAACAAAGGCCCTCACTTATATTGTAACATAACATCAGGAGATGGTCAACTCCAACTGGGGGGGGGGGGGGGGGGGGCAGACCAGCTGCTCCCCTTACATGAGTCCCTAGTGGGTGCACTTGCAAAGCATTCATACAGAGGCCACTGAAGCTCATAGGAGCACACTGTTAGAAATTAGAGATTTACTCCCTATCCTGTGAGCCCCCACATGGGGGAGAGTCCTGTAGCAGGGAGGGATTGAGAGAGGCTGCCATGTTGGCAGCAGCTGTATTTGTGCATATGTTAGTGCAGCCAATGAGGCCACCCTGGCCAGCACACAGGGCTGACAGAGCTGCATCCACGTGGGCTGCTGTGCTGGCCTGCACATAGGCCGTGGTACAGCCCCAAATGATGGGCAGCAGCCAGCACAAGGGCCTTGCAATGCAGGGCCTTTTTTAGGCAGAGACTGCCAGTTTGCAGTTTGTAAAGGTATTTGGTCGGCCCAGATCTGGGCCCTGTCAGCTGGCCTAGGAATAGTATCTAGGCCTATAAAAGGAGCCCCTTGGGGAGCATGCTTCAGCCATCTGGGCTTGTATGAGTTTCTTCTCTTGATGTATTTTGTCCCATAGGCCTGTGAGGCCTTCTGAGGATGTTCTCTCTCCCTTTCTTCTTTCTCCTCTTACTCTGTCAGTCCTTTCCAATTGGTTTTTTTACAGGTTTAGTGGCCAGCTTGTGACCTTGACGAGTGTTGGATCAAACTATTGGAAAGGTCACCTCCCCATTTGTGAGCCCCTAAATGAGGAGAGCATGGGGGAGGGAGACCTAGGACATATGCCCAGAGAAGAGAGAGGAGGATGCCACATGGGCAGCACCTCACAGCAAAGAGGAAAAGGGGCTGCTAGTAGACCCCACATTGGGTCGGGTTTTGGGGCTGGGGACAAGCCCTAGATAAAGGTGTGGTGAAGGGGGCCAGCCAGGTCACCTGGCACACACTCCAAGGGGGCTGGGCCCTCACTTATATGCAGGCAGACAATTCGACTAGCAAGGGGGTTGGTTCAACCGGTTTGAGGGCAGCCTTGCCCTATAAAAGGGGAGGCCCTTGGCCTCACTTATCATCCAACAGATCAGCAAGAGTTGGAGCAAAAAGGAGCAGCAGGAGTCCCTTCCTTGGGCCTATATCCAAGAGCAAAGGAAGACCAAAGGTGCTGAGATCTGGACAAAGAGTCTACATACGCTCGAGGTGGAGCACGCAGGCTCAGAGATGTGGAGGTATCCGGCAGATAGTAGAAGAACCTTTTGGTAAGATCAGAGGACCACATCCTGGTGGGACTATGGATCTATCTTTTGTATTGTGCTCATAGCTTTGGATGGAAATATATTCTTTTGGTGGATTCTATATCCGGCTTGGATCATTGTTTATTTGCTAGTCTATACAACATCTATGTGATTCCATGAGTCTTTCGCTATGTGTATCCTCAGGTCGTCGAAAACGAACATGGTATCAAAGCCCAAGGAGGAGGCTCACAAGTGGGGGAGCTTGAAGGCAGGGACCTTGCTGAAGGACGACCTTGATTTGAGGCTCTAGGGAATCGACTTCCACGACTGGAGGATTGTGCTATTGCGAGGAGGGTGACTCAGGTTCAGTTAGGTGTGTACAAAGTCCTTGTTCATAGACGGTGGTGATTGCTTTTCGATTTTGCTGTGTGGTATAGCAAGAGAGATGTTGATCTTAGAAGCAAAAGCCAGTGCTCTTCCTTCCTCCTCCTCCAATCAACTTCTTTCACTATCCCTAACTTTGGTGAGTCTAGGAAATTGGATGGGACCAACTATCCTATCTGGAAGGTGAAGATCCAGAGTCATTTAGTGGCTTGGAAACTGTGGAAGCTGACAATGGGAGCGGAGGCGAAGCCGGAGGATATGCTAGGCAAAAAGGGGGGATAATTGTACCGGTAGATGGAGATGAACTCGAAGCTTGGGAGGGTAGAGATGCCGATGCCAAGGCCATGATCATAGGGACTATGATGGACTCAGTAATTCTTTATATCCGGATGGCCGACACGTCCGTAGAGGCGTGGGCCATTCTTGAAGGTACGAAACGAAGAGAGAGAGAGAGTGCAGGTACAAGACGAGTCGATAGAGCAGTCACGTCAAAACTTAGATAAGATGAAAATACACAAGTACAAAGTACTTGTACCTAGACCTAGGACTAAGTGTCCTAGGTGTCACATAGGACTAAGTGTCCTATGTGGTCTAGAAGGCACTAACACTATAAGTGCCTACACTTATGCCTACAAGGCACATACCATGGCCTATAGGGCATCACTAGAACCACCAGAAGATGGCCTATAAACCCCCCTCCATGGGATGGGCTGAAGTACTCTGGAAACGCCTCAGAATACCTGGTAGTTTCTGGTCATGGTGGCACATGTTCATCCAAAAGGATATAGCCACCTATGAATGTACAAGGAATGTCAGATCATGTAACAAAGGGAACCAAGTGTAAAGCCTGTCGGAAGACTTTGAACTTGGGACGAGGAAGTGCCTTTGTAAACATATCTGCGATGTTGTCCTCTGTGGGAAGATAGGACAACTCTATGTCTCCTGCTGACAACCGCTCCCGAACATAATGATAGTGAACTTCAATATGCTTGGTACACACATGAAACATTGGGTTACGCGCAATGGCCAAAGCACTCTGGCTGTCAGTGTAGACAATAGTGGAGGATGTCTGGCAAATACCAAGATCTGTAAGTAACTGTCGAAGCCAAACACACTCTACTATAGCGGTGAAAGTTGCCCTGTACTCAACCTCACAACTAGACGTGGTAATTGTCGGTTGCTTCTTGCTGAGCCAAGAAATACATGAATTGCCAAGCAAAAAACAATTGCCAGTATGTGACACTCTGGTGTCGGAACATCCTGCCCAGTCACTATCCGTGTAAGCATGCATGGTAAGTGAATTCTGATCACCATAGAAGAGGGCTAAATCCTGAGTGCCTCTGAGATATCTGAAGACTCTCTTCACTGCCTGCCAATGCTGTGAACTGGGCATGTGCATGAATTTGCTGAGCTGAGATACTGCATACTGCAAGTCGGGTCTGGTGTGACATAAATAAATAAGGCATCCAACAGCCTGCTGATAAAGAGTGATATCACATGGTGGGCTCCCATCATGAGCTGAGAATTTGAAGCCAGGGTCCACTGGAGTAGAGATTGGCTTGCAATCCTCAAACTGAAAACGATCAAGGAGCTGTCAAGTATATCCAATATACTTGAGTCTTGGACTGAGACATCATGATAACCCCCCTCAACATGAGCAAACTGAATGCCCAAATAATAATGAAGCCGTTCCATGTCTGACATGTCAAAAATTTGCTGCAAATCAGCCTTGAAAGCTGCAATTTGCTGAGTATCTGGGCCCGTGATAAGCATATCATCCACATATAAAATCAGCACTAAAAAATCAGATCCACTCCCACGGACATAAAGAGTGGGTTCTGTGGGACTATTCTGAAAACCAAGGGATAGTAAGTGTGCATGAATTTTGGCATACCATGCCCTGGGTGCTTGCTTCAAACCATAAAGGGCTTTTCTAAGCCGGCATACCTTATTTTCAGAATTAACAACCTCAAAGCCAGGAGGTTGTGTGACATAGACTTCTTCCTGCAGATCCCCATGAAGAAAAGCGGTCTTGATGTCAAGTTGGTGCACTTGCCAATGATGATGGGCTGCAATGGCAATGACACATCGAATGGTAGTAATCCTGGATGTGGGAGCAAATGTCTCCTCAAAGTCAATGCCTTGTTGTTGGGCTTTATCACCTTGATCATCATTCAGCTGCACTTTCTATTGAAGCATTGGCTATTTCAGATTCACAGCTTGCTGAAACTCATCTTTGGCATGAGAGAATGGGCCATCTCAATTATAGAGCTCTTGCAAAGCTACATTTACAGCAGATGGCAAATGATGTACCTCAGACTCACACAGTTTCCAGACATGTGTGTGAGGGTTGTCTTTTGGGTAAGATGCATCGATTTCCTTTTCAAAAAAATTGTCCAAAACTCTCACAAAGGAAATTGCAGCTAGTATACAGTGATGTCTGTGGCCCAATGAGGACAAATGCCATTGGGGGGTATAAGTATTTCATGACTCTCATTGATGATTTCACAAGATATTGCTGGGTATATCCTTTGAAGGCCAAATCTGAAGTATATGGCATTGTCATCACGAAGATCATATACTAGGCATCTGTAGCCATCAAAAATTACTCTGAAACCTGAAGTAGCAATTGCTGAAATTGAAATCAAGTTGACTTCAATGCCAGGCACAAAAAGAACATTTGTCAGAGTGACAGGATGGCTGGAAATGGATGTGAGCTGCACATCTCCAACTCCTTTTACAGCATATGAAGCATTATTGGCACATGTAACAGTCCCCCCTCGAGGTGCATCAGCTAGAGAATGAAACAACTGTCTGCTAGATGTGACATGCTTGGAAGCACCACTATCAAAGTACCAGGATTGAGCATCATTAGCAGTAAAGAGTGCATCAGCTTTGGAGGGATCAAATGAGCAATGGACAGCCCATGCCCAATCATCCTGAAGAGCATGTGCATGTGAAGCATCTGCTGGCTCATGGGATTCAATGGCATGTGAGGCATTAACTGTCAATCCTGCTTTCTTTTTCTCCGAAGCAATGCGCTTCCTGCATTCTGAAATGTCATGTCCAGGCTTGTGACAATAGTTGCATCTTTTCTTCTTTCCCTTATCTGCTGTATTTTTAGATGCATGGGAGGAATTGCAGCTGCTATGCGTAGAGGAATTGCAGCTACTGTGCGCAGATTTTGGCTTGCCCATAGGCTTGGAAGCCTTGCCTCTTCCTGTCTGCTGTGAAGCAAATGCATGATGAGGAATAATGGCTTGTCTGTTAGCTCTACTTTGCTCTTCTTGCAAAAGCAAAGTAACTAGCTGGTCAAAAGATTAGTGGTCTGGATTACCCATGGCCGCTAATCGAAGGGTTGTAGCAAACCCTTGATATGTATCTGGCAGTCCATTCAATGTGGTACTGACAAGATGTGAATTTGGCACCACCTCATCAATGTTGGCAAGCTGTTCCATGAGGTCCTTGACCTTTGTCAAATATGCATCCATTGACTCACCTTCATTCATATTCACTTTCTGTAATTGCCTTCTCAAATATGAACACGAGCTTCATTGCGTATCTGATAGAGAGAAGCCAATTTATCCCAAGCATCCTTTGCTGTCCTGCAAGACCGGATGTGTGGAATAATGATTCTCTTGCATGATAAAGCAATGCATGAATGTGCATTTGCATCTCTTGCATCCCATCTTGACTGTTCTTGAGTTGGAAGAGCAGCAGCAGGAGTGCTAGAGGAAGAGGCATCAGGAGGAGTACCCCCTGTAGAAGAACCAGCAATAGAAACAACCACTGTAGCATTGGCTGGCCTCAGATCAGCCCCAGAAACAATATTCCACAAATGCTTTGCAACAAGAATATGTTTCATGAGATAAGACCACATCGGATAGTTGGTGCCATTCAACTTATCATCTTCACGAAGAACTCCAAATAAATCTTGATTGTTCCCAGCCATAGAAACTGTGATACCCTGAAAAAGACCTGAAAACCCAAAAGCCTCAAGGCTATCACTGCAAAAAGCTGGCTGTCCCAAAAATGACAGCAAATATCTGCAAACTTCTGACCCAAATCAAAGGGCAAATGTAGATCTGACCCAAATGTGACTGTGACAGGCAATGTTCACTGCAAAAACAGCAAATTTGGCAAAAAGCCCCAAATTTATTGAGGTCAAATAGGCCAAAAAGAGGGCAAATGTAGAAAAGCCCCAAATTTTACTGAAATTTTGCAAATGTGACCCAATGTATGATAATCTGACCCAATGTCCTGCAAATGCAACTTAATGTCCTGCAATCTGACCCAATGTACTGCAATCTAAACAAGAAATTGCAGACTAAATCCCAAAACTCCAATATTCTTGCAAGAAATTGCAATCAAAGGAGTTGAAAGGAAATGAAAGCCCCAAATTTGCCAATGTCCTGCAAAAGCCCCAAAAGTGCAAATGTTTGTAGATGACTGCAGTGAGACCAAGAACCTGATTCAAGCCAATGCCAAAACATGTACGGAACCTGTAGTGAAATTGTACGGAATACCCAGATCAAGTACAAGCTGTACAATCAGCTGTTCTACATGTACATGTGTACGGGAAGCTGGTACAAGCTGCTGACGACTGATATGTAGGTATACATGTACGGAAGGTCGTACGAAAACAGGTACCGTGTACGGAACATGTACGGTGCAAGTACCTTGTACGGAGTTCCTACGCAGGTACAACTGTATGGTGAAAGTACCTTGTACGGAGCTTTACGCAGGTACAACTGTACGGTGTAGGTACCTTGTACGGCGAATCTACTGAAGGTACGGCGATGCAGGTATGGACGTGTAGTACGGCAAAGCGACGCGTAGGTACGGCGATGTGTAGTACGGACGCAGATACCAGACCTTTCGTACGACTGTACGGAAGGAAATGCAGTTACACCTTTGGTTTGGGAAGCTGGACGCTTGGATCTTGGACAACAGCTGAAGAGCCTCGAACAGGCTGGGAATGTGTCGACCAGCAGGGCAGAAAACTCCCAATGAGCAATGGAGGACTCGGGGGTTGAGGAGAGCTGGAAGACTAGAGCAATACCTGCTCTGATACCACTGAAGGTACGAAACGAAGAGAGAGAGAGAGTGCAGGTACAAGACTTTGTAGGCCATCTTCTGGTGGTTCTAGTGATGCCCTATAGGCCATGGTATGTGCCTTGTAGGCATAAGTGTAGGCACTTATAGTGTTAGTGCCTTCTAGACCACATAGGACACTTAGTCCTATGCGACACCTAGGACACTTAGTCCTAGGTCTAGGTACAAGTACTTTGCACTTGTGTATTTTCATCTTATCTAAGTTTTGACGTGACTGCTCTATTGACTCGTCTTGTACCTGCACTCTTTCTCTCTCTCTTTGTTTCGTACCTTCAATTCTGAAGGATTTGTATGAGACAGATAATACATCCCGAATCTTGACTCTTCAGCATCAACTCCACAACAATGGATATGGATGAGGAAGATTTGGTTCATGACCATTTTGATGAAGATCAAGGTGGTGAGGGATCAACTAGCATCGGTTGGTCAGAAGTAGACCAAGCAGTTGGCCTTGATGGTACTTGGGATGCTACCACGGAGTTTCAAGAGCTTCATTACGACTGTGATAGCAGGACAGATGGACCATACCTCTGACTTTTGAGGTGTTGGGTCCATTACTGCTACAAGAGGAGGCTCGGGAGAAGCTCTATAACAAGACAACAATGACAAGGCGTTGCTGGCAAAGGACAAAGCTAGCAAAGGACAGGGTAAGCCTAGCGGTGGCAAGCCCAAGAAGGATGATTCTAGAGATGAAGAGGACACTTCTTAGAAGAGGAAGCAGACGAAGAAGTGCTTCTATTGTGACGAGCCAGGTCATTTTGCGAAGGATTGCTGAAAGAAGAATACGGATCAAAAGAACAAGAAGGAAGAGTTTGACTCAGGTTCAGATGGTGAGACAAAAGCTACTACTAATGTCGTGGTAACATCTCCATGCGTTACCGAGGTTAGATATGCAGACCAAGAAGTCACAATGAAGATGTCTGACATTGAGATGTGAGCCGACTGGGAGTCAGAGACCTTTGTGAAGGTGAAGGACAGCAAGGAGTGCTTGGACTTTTCCAAGTGTATGGCTGTTGATATTGACATGAGGTGGATTCCATGGAGTGTCCCTAGGGTTTCAAGTTCAGATGGATGCTATAATTCAGAAGCAGGCATTACAGGATTACATAGGTCATTGGTATGTGCTTCCATGAGGTACATGGTTAGCTTTCAGAGCGAGCAAGCACACAAGCAGTACGCCGTTCTGGTATGTACTTGATGTCATTAATTTGTGCCTTTATAGTATGCTATGGAGAGAATCAACTCTTCATGTGTCTCAGGTAATGCGAGATTGGAAGGAAAGGGCCTACTTTGAAGGCAATTGAGGAAGTGTGGGTGCTTCTTCAAATCTTGGACGCAGATAGCCGGAAGGTGATTATGGATAAGGTGTAGTGAAGCCATAAAAGTACTTGCTTGAGAGCTTGGTGAGAGTTCATGGTCCAGGTTATCTAGAGATATTCTTGGGATGTCATTGCTCAGGATTGTTCTTTTGTTGCGGACTTTGCCAGAGGAAGGATGGGTTGAAACAGACCTTGAGAGCATGGTGTCTGGAAGACTCCCGGTTGTTTCCTTGATGGTGGAGTGCTCGAGTTCGAAGGCAGAAAGGTGACTGAAGGCGGTGGTGCCATCTGGTGCTACCTACCAGGATGGTTTGCTTGTGCAGGACTGGACCTGGAGGAGACCTAGAGGAGTAGGAGCCACTGGTTGAAAAACCAGGAACCGGAAATAACACCAGATTGTTCCAGAGGGTTTCATCATGGAGCTGCTGGGACTTCTTCATCGACGAGTTGGCATTGGGCCGAGATGTGTCGGTGAGAGGGGGTGTTAGAAAGGTCACCTCCCCATCTGTAAGTCCCCAAATGAGGAGACCTTGGGGGAGGGAGACCTAGGGCATATGCCCAGAGAAGAGAGAGGAAGGGGGGGGGGGGGGGGGCTGCTACATGGGCAGCACCTCACACGAAAGAGGAAAAGGGTTTGCCACATGGACAGCATCATGGCTGTCATGTGGACAGCACACAAGCCACAAGGAGGCTGCCACATGTGCAGGCACACAGGCTGTCATGTCGGCAGCAAGCCAGAAAACATACCGAGCGTCTTGCTTGGAGCGAGGTCTTTGGGCTGCGGGTATCTGCAGCAGACAAGCGCACCGGTACGAATAAGTATGGAGGGCTGGGAGTAGGGTATGGAGCAGGTGGCCAGAGGGCTCGAGCAAAGGCGAGATGCAGGTGTAGATGTTCAGGGCAGGTTATGGGGCCTGCAATGGCCTGGAACATGGCAGGGCAGTCAGTTATGTTACAGACTAGAGGGGCTGGACCATGTGTGGAAAAGAGGGCCTGAGGGCCTAGTTTTGTGTGCCCATGGGGGGCTGCCGGGTCAGACAGTAGACCCCACATTGGGTCGGGTTTTGGGGTTGGGGACAAGCCCTAGATAAGGGTGTGGTGAAGGGGGCCAGCCAGGTAACGTGGCACACACTACAAGGGGGGGGCTGGGCCCCCACTTATATGCAGGCAGACAAGTCGGCCAGCAAGGGGGTCGGTTCAACCCCCTGCTGGGTCAGTTGGTTTGATGGCAGCCTTGCCCCATAAAAGGGGAGGCCCTTGGCCTCACTTATCATCCAACAGATCAGCAAGAGTTGGAGCAGAAAGGAGCAGCAGGAGCCCCTTCCTTGGGCTTACATTCAGGAGGCAAAGGAAGACCAGAGGTGCTGCAGACTTAGCTCTACACAGGGCTGAACCCTCGGCTGTCTACCAGGGCAGTAAGGTGCTGAGATCTGGACAGAGAGTCTACATACGCTCAAGGTGGAGCATGTGGGCTCAGAGATCTAGAGGTGTCTAGCAGATACTAGAAGAACCTTTTGGTAAGATCAGAGGACCACATCCTGGTGGGACTCTGGGTCTATCTTTTGTATTGTGTCCATAGCTTTGGACGGAAATATGTTCTTTTGGTAGATTCTATATCTGGCTGGATTACTGTCTATTTGCTAGTCTGCACAACATCTATGTGAAGCACATTAAGTAAAGTTTGTGATTCCGCGCGTGCACACATACACACACAATGTGAGCTCTTGGGCTATTCTATCAGTCTTCTGCTGTGCATTATCGTTTGTTGGTCGATTTCTAACAAAACCGACCCTCGCCAGGGTCACAAGCTGGCCAATAACCTTGGTGGAAAAGCCAATTAGAAGGGACTGACCAGGGTTAGTCCGTGGGTTGATCAATTCTGCCAAGGCTTCCCTAATAAATAGGGGCCCCTTGCCACACTGTGGTTGTTTCCGTTTCATCCTCACACACACCTCTGGTTGGCATTGTTTTCCATGCTATAAACGAAGTTATCTTGCCTGTTTCCGCGTCTCTCTCTCTCTCTCTCTCTCTCTCTCTCTCTCTCGTTTATGCTTTCCGCAATGTGCAATGTTGACATAGTATCAGAGCCGCAGGTCATCTAGAAGCTTGGGGTGAACCTGGAAAGTGTTTGGGGCAGACACAGATTTTTGCTGGCAGGTGTGAAAGTTCGGAGGTGGCTGCTCGGGGAATCTGGGATATCGCAGCTGCCCATATCCCACCCACCTGTAATTGCATCACGCATGGATGAATTCATCACCCATGTCTTGATTGCGTGGTGATTGCACAATATGGAAAGCTCAAGGAGAAGATGAATTATAGTCGAAGGCAATCCGAGGGTGTGGCTAGTCTAGGACACAGGTGATTGTCTAGAGTGCTGTTCTAGGCATGGACAGCAAGGGATTCGGAATATTTTTGAAGGTGGCATCGTACTAGCCTCTTCGACCTTCCTACATGCTCATGCAGCCTCCCTTCTCTTCTTTCCCCAGTCACCCTCCCTATCTCTTCTTCTTTCCCACTAACCGTCCCTTTTGTAAGGGTTATTTGTCACGGGGGCGTGAAATTCTAAGTACTTTAATGTATTACAAGACCGTGACAACTTTGGTTTTAAAAGTCCAAACGTGGGCTTAATAATGTGTAATTAAACGCGGCATGGTGCCTAGCACATAAGCGTAATTAATCCCTAGGCCCAAAGGCATTTCAAGGAATTAAAAGAGTGGTTGTTGGGAAATGATGATGTGGCATTTTTAATGGGCCCCCTAGAGGGCCATGTACCTTCAGTGACCCCCCTAGAGTTCCAGGTGGCTCTAGTGCCTTCTACATGCTTCTTTGCCATTCCTGGACCTTCCTAGGCCTTCTAAACTTCACATGTGTGGTTTTCTCTCTCATCTTCTCCCTTTGTTGAGATTTTGGATTTGGTTCTTCAGCCTCCTTCAGCTGAATTCCGTTTTTCTTCATAACTCCTCACCCGTTTTGATTCCTCAACTTCCCCTCTGCCTCCCCTTCGCAGTGATATGCTTTTCCCTCCGTGCGTTTGGTAGAACGGGCGGACCTTCTTTTGCTGGTTGAATTTGTAAAAGTGGCTTTTTCTGGACCTTTTTGCTTCTACAGCCTCATGGGTCTCTTCTCTTGCAAAGCTATAGCTTTCTGTTGAATTTCGGGTGGTCCCACGCGCTGGTTGACTGGTTTTTCTAAGTTTTGGAGGACTTTTCGACGATGAAACTTCTCCAAAACCTTCTCAATGCATTCCTCTCTGAAGCACGCTTCTTTTGAGCCCAAGAACTCCCACTTCTTCGCGACAGAAGTGCTTCTTTTCACATTTTTCAGTGGAATTCTTGCTGGTCGGCTCTTGTAAATGCTCTTTCTTCATGCCTTTGCACTCCTCTTTGGCTGAGAATGCAATTGGGCATTGGCTACTATGTCCTCTTGGCGATTTGAGGACTTGGTTCGAGTTTTCAGGGCTTGGTGAGTTGTGATTTTGCTGCTGCAATTTCCTTTTGCCATAAGCTATTGGTTGGCCTCGTGTGCCACCTCTTTCTTGATTCACAGGTGCCTAAGTAGTGCTACATGAGTCATTCTTTGGTTGGGTACTTTGCAGATTTTATTTTGGAGCTTTGAAAAGCTTTGTGAATGCCATCTGGAAACCACTCAAAGAGAGTGCAGCTGGGGTGCAGTGTGATTGCATCTGGACAGCCAATGGAATTGCACTCGAAAAAGAGAATGCCTTTGGATTGAGCCTATGGGTTAAGTGCACTTATGTGATGGTGTTCTTGTTGGGGTAAAGGCACATTGCCACCCTTATGTTAAAGTTATGACACCTATGACTGTCTTAAGACAGTCATAGGGTGAAAGCCTAATCCTAATAAAACCTATGAGTTTGTGGTGTGGCTCAACACTTCACACCCACACTTTTGTGTCTTCCCCTCTCTCTCTCTGTCTTCATCGTTCCACTCCCTCTACCTTTCCCTCTCAACTGGTATCAGAGCCTCTACCTCTCCCCTTTACCTCTCCACTTCGGTCTACCCCTCCCTCTTTCCCTCCCTCTCTCCTCGGGCATCGCACCCTACAGCAGCGGACAGCGGCAGCAGGAGCGGGCAGCGCGCAGGCAGCGCGGGGCAGCGCGTGCGAGCGGGCGCAGCAGCAGCTAGCTGTTGCTAGCTGCGCACCGCACAGCACCGGCGGCCGCAGCCTACCAGGCGCGCGCAGCGCGCAACACAGGCTGCGTGCAGTCCTTCGTATGGCCAGGTACGGTCGTCCGTACCGACCGTACGGACGTTGTACAGGCAACCGTACCGTACGGACGCCGTCGTACGGACGCTGCGTCAGGGAGGTACAGGTCAGAAATTTTTTCTTGGGATTTGTGCCCTCGCAGGTACAGGGTACAGTAGGTACCCTGTGCAGGTACAGCAGGTACAGGAGGCACATTTTTTTTGGGGGCAGAAAAAAAAAAAAAAGAGAGCACTCTGCTCTGCATTCCCGGAAATTTTCAGTTCTAAAACTGTGTGTTTGAGGTACAGCAAGTACACTCGTGTCCCTCGTGCTTGAGGTGACTAGTGCCACAGTGTGTGGTAATTGCACAGTTATTTTGTTTCGGGAAGGTCAGATGCCTTGATTTTGCAGAGGGCTTTTATGCTTTTGCTGAGTGCAAATCTCAGTTTTCGGGTGACAATTTCATAGGGCTTTTGCCTGGAAGTTTATACAGTGTATGCCTTGAGGCAGTGTGGAGCCAGGGTGCCCACATTGGTCTTGTTTCCGCAGTGTATTCAGCGACATTTCTTGCAGGTCACATTCTGTGTACGACACTTTGAAAAATCTCAGTTGAGCCACGCTTGGCCAGGGCGCATCGAGTTTACTCGGTCCCTAACTGTTCATCGTTGACAGTGCTCAAAAGATTTTCTCTTCAGTGTTTGTACGTTGGGATCTGTGTTGTTACTGTGTACACAGGGCCGTTTATGCATTACTTTGTCAGGTGAAAGTGCCAGGAGAGCGCTGTATTTTGTATGCTACCTCAGTGTTGAGGTGTTTTTCACTTGGTACAGGTGTCAAATCAAGGGGCTTTTGCCCAGATTTTGCTTGTGAGCACTTGAGTTACTGTTTGAGAACTTCAGATGCCTTTTATCCCCTTGGCAGAAGGGTGATTGTTTGGGATTTGTCCCATTCTTTGTTGCAGGTTTGTGACAGGCTGAGGTGTTTGGAGTCTCTTTTCAGTGAACAAAACAGTGTATGACAAGTGGTTTATGCATATAAAATCAGTGTAATACCTCATCTGAGGTGGGAGAAGTGTCCAGGACAGCAGTGTTTTGTGCTTCGTCAGCTGATGATGCACTGATAAAGCACTTGTGGAACAGCTGCAGCATTCTGAAGTTACTGTTTTATGCCTATTTGAGCACGGTACAGTGTGTCAGAAGGTACAGTGACTGGAGGGAAATTTTCTGTTTTGCTGCAGATTTTTTGACAGTAAAAAACAGCACTATTGTGAGTGCTCCTGGCTCTTGATAGAGCAGGTTTTCTGAGAAATCAGAATTTTATTTAGTCATTTTTTTGACTTACAGGGAGTAAGGAACTTTCCTTGTCTGATATGGCATCAGGGGGAAGTGAATCTTCAATACTGAACATAAAGAAATTGGAAGGGGCACACAATTATGCATTATGGGCAGAACAGTGTTTGAATGTACTTCTGCTAAAGAAGATTTCTAAGCCCATAAGGGTGAAGGGTGTCAAGCCATCTGGGATGGCAGATGATGAGTGGGAGGAGCTTGATTTGTCCGCAAGAGCTGCTATTATGCTTACTCTCACTGATTCTCTTGTGTTCAATGTTCAGGCTGAAAGACCTCTTATGGCCTATGGCAGAGGCTAGAAGAGTTGTATGCCCAAAAGAGTTCAGCCAGTAAGGTTTATTGGTTGAAGAAGCTTGTTGACCTTCGCATGAAGGAAGGTACAGCTATGACCTCACACTTGAGTGAGTTCAATGCCATCTTTACACAGCTTATTGCACAGGGATTGAACCTTGATGAGGAGTTCAAGGCTACTTTCTTGTTGTGTACCCTCCCTGAGAGTTGGGACACTTTCAAGACCACTCTGTCAAATTCAAATGTCACTCTTATGTATGCTGATGTGGAGAGCTCTCTTCTCATGGAGGAGATGAGCAGGAAGAATAATATGGGCAGCAAGTCTTCCAATGCTTTGCAGGTACAGGAAAGAGGTAGGACTCAGTAGAAGGGGAGATCTGCTGGCAAGTCCAAATCCCGCAGTCAGTCTCGTGGCAAAAAGGATATTGAATGCTTTTACTGTGGCAAGAAGGGACATGTGAAGTCTAAGTGCTTCAAGTTTATACGGGATCAGAAAGCCAAGAAGGCTGAGACAAAGGATGCAGGCAGTGGAAGCAAAGGCAAGGGCAAGGCCAAGGCAGATGACTTGGATGCGGTGAATGTTGCAGCAGAGGACAGTGAAAGTGACAGACATGATGTTTTATGCTCTTCTGCTGTAATTGCACATACATTGGTTATTGATGGCCATGACATGCACACCTGGCTCTTGGATTCAGGTGCTTCTTTTCATGTTACTGCTCATAGGGAGTGGTTTACTTCCTACACAGGTACTCATGGAGTTGTTCACCTTGGGAACAACTATGCATGTCAGATTGCAGGGATTGGCAGTATACAGATAGTATTCCCTGATGGACGCATATTTATGCTTGATGGTGTTCGCCATGTGCCGCAAATCAAGAAAAATCTGATTAGCACTGGCTTGTTGGATGACAGCGGTTACCACACCACATTTGGGGATTCCAAATGGGTGATTACTGATGGCCAGGGTGTAGTGGCTGAGGGTTATAAGAGTGATACCTTGTACCCTCTTTATGTGTCCAGTGTAGGTAATCATGTTGTTGCCATAACCGAGCTGCCGAAGGTTTCATTGTGGCATAGCCGGTTGGGACACATGTCCGTTAAAGGAATGCAAGAACTGTCACGTTTGGGTTATCTGCCGTCTCTTTCATTTTCAGATTTGCCTACTTGTGATCATTGCATATTTGGCAAGCATTCTATGACTCCTCATAAGAGGAGAACTCCCCAGAATAGAGCACCGCTTGATCTAGTGCACACTGATTTGTGTGAGATGCCACAGCTATCACTAGGGGGTGCAAAGTATTTCATTACTTTTATTGATGATGCCACACGCAAAGTGTGGGTCTATTTCTTGAAGCATAAGAGCGATGCCTTAGATGCTTTCAAGAAGTTTGTCGCTCAGGTTGAGAATCGGACAGGACGCAGGGTGAAATGCCTAAGATCCGATAATGGGGGTGAGTATGTGTCACATGCTTTTGTACAGTTATGCGAAGCTAAGGGCATTAAACAGGAACTCACAGCCCCTCATAATGCATCTCAAAATGGTGTGAGTGAGCGAATGAATCGAACTATTCAGGAGAAGGTTCGATGTATGTTGTCTTATGCTGCATTGCCCCATGGCTTTTGGGCAGAAGCCGTGCAAACAGCAGTTCACATAATTAACAGGTCGCCGAACAAGGCTTTGGAGTTGAAAGTGCCAGAGGAGGTGTGGTCTGGCAAGCCACCTTCATATAAGCACTTACGTGTGTTTGGCTGCGAGTGCTTTGCTCATATACGCAAAGAACTGCGCACCAAACTGGAGCCAAAGTCTTTCAGATGCATCTTTATGGGTTATGGTGACGAAGGTGAAATGGGGTATAGGTTATGGGATCCCGTCAAACGGAAGATTATACGCAGCAATGATGTCATCTTTAAAGAGGATAGTGTACACAAAGAACCCGTGCAACCTGTGGAATATAGGAGGGTTGTTTATGATGATGTCGGACAGCAAAGAATGCCCATTAATATGCAGCAGCAGGCTGCTGTAGATAACCCTGTTCAAGAGGGTATACAGGCTGAAAATCAGCCAGACAATTTTGCCAATGATGCACCACTGGATATGCCAGCAAATGGCGCTGTAGAACAGCCAAACATGGTGGTACAGCCACCCGTCATGCATGACGAACAGCTAGACAGCAGCCTAATCCGGAACATTTTGTTAGGAGGAGCACCCGTGTACAACGGCCTCCTGACAGGTTTGTTGCAGGAGCCAATAATGTGGCTGATTTTATCATGCTGACAGATTGTGGTGAGCCTTCCAGCTTCAAGGAAGCTATGGGAAGAACAGAGAAAAGGAAGTGGGAGAAAGCCATGCAGTCAGAAATGGACTCCCTACTTCAAAATGATACATGGGACTTGGTGCAGCTACCTGCAGGCAGAAAGGTTTTGCCATGCAAATGGGTTTACAAAGTCAAAGTGGATTCAAATGCTTTACCGAGGTATAAGGCCAGATTGGTTGTCAAGGGATTTAAGCAGAAGAAGGGCATTGACTTTGATGAGATCTTTTCCCCTGTCGTCAAGATGACTACTTTGAGAGCAGTGTTAGCTCTTGTTACTCATGAGGACATGGATTTATGTCAGATGGATGTGAAGACTGCTTTTCTTCACGGAGATCTCCATGATGAGATCTACATGAGTCAGCCAGAGGGATATGCTGTTAAAGGGAAAGAGCAGCTTGTGTGTAAGCTCAAGAGAAGCTTGTATGGACTCAAGCAGGCGCCAAGAGAATGGTACAAGAAGTTTGATGCCTTCATGCAGTCCCAAGGGTATCATAGGTGTGAGACCGATCACTGTTTGTACACCAAACGGGCAAAGGATGGCAGTTTGATGCTACTCATTCTATATGTGGATGACATGCTGATTGCCAGCAAATCTCAGCAGGAGATTAGTGCTTTGAAGAAGCAACTGCACAAGTCTTTTGACATGAAAGATTTGGGTGATGCAAACCATATTCTTGGTATGCGGATTATTCGTGACAGGTCCAAGGGACTTTTGTTTCTGTCACAAAAGGAGTACATTGACAAAGTACTGCAGAGGTTTAAAATGGAGGGGGGGAAGTCTATTAGTACCCCGTTGCCTCCACATTTAAAACTCAGCAGTAAGGACAGCCCCAGATCAGATGATGATAAGGCTGAAATGGCCAAGGTTCCGTATGCATCTGCAGTTGGTTCTTTGATGTATGCCATGGTTGCCACTCGTCCGGATATTGCTTTTGCGGTGGGAGTCATCAGTAGGTATATGGCAAATCCAGGCAAGCGGCACTGGGAAGCAGTGAAAGGCGTCTTGAGGTATCTCACCAAAGACTTGTGCATATGCTATGGTAGGCAGGATGCATTGGTGCATGGTTTTACAGATTCAGACTATGCAGGGAATGCAGATAACCGGAAGTCTACTACCGGTTATATTTTCACATTTGCAGGAGGTGCTATATCATGGGTGTCTCGGTTGCAGAAATGCATTGCACTGTCAACCACTGAAGCTGAATATGTTGCAGCCACTGAGGCTTGCAAGGAAGCAATATGGCTTACTCGGCTGGTGGGAGATTTGGGCATTACAGGAGATATGCCAGTTTTGCATTGTGATAGTCAGAGTGCTATCATGTTGGCAAAGAATCCGGTCTTTCATCAGAAGACCAAGCACATAGATGTGAAATACCATTTCATCAGAGAGGTACTGGAAGACAAGCGACTTGAGCTTGTGAAGGTGCATACTGATGATAATCCTGCAGATTTGCTCACTAAGAGCTTGCCTACAGAGCGGTTTGCACATTGTCGCCACATCATGGGATTAGGATGAGACCATTCTTATTTTATGGTCTTGTATACAGTAACTGTATATTGCTGTAATTTTTATTCTTTTCTCCCCTTTAGGCACATTGGCCTTTAGGTGGGAGGTTGTTGGGGTAAAGGCACATTGCCACCCTTATGTTAAAGTTATGACACCTATGACTGTCTTAAGACAGTCATAGGGTGAAAGCCTAATCCTAATAAAACCTATGAGTTTGTGGTGTGGCTCAACACTTCACACCCACACTTTTGTGTCTTCCCCTCTCTCTCTCTGTCTTCATCGTTCCACTCCCTCTACCTTTCCCTCTCAGTTCTATGCTTGAAAGCCTTGCAAAGGCTCAGTGAATTGGGGCTGCGTGCTTAGTTGCAGGGAAGGTCTTCCAGATGCAACTTGTAATCATTTCACTGTGAAATATAAAGAAATACTGAAAGGGGCGCCACGGTGTTTGGGGCCAATCGGGTGCACTTGTCTATGTTTGTTGAGCAGGGGCATTCTAGCCTCCATCCCTTTTTTAGTGGTTTTGTTTGTGAACAAATGGGTAAATGCCAAATGGTGATCATGCAATGGTTAATCGTTGTGATATATGCTTTGTGAGCTGTAAATAAGTGCTGAAGTGATTAAAGGTTTAGTTCCACTGCCCTCTGAGTGATTAGAGATCGGTTTCACTATTCATTGGACTTTCAGCAACTGTGTGAGTGCTTGGAGTGGATCCATGGCTTTCCCATGTATGGGCATGGAGGACAAGCTCGACAGTCCCAACTATGCCTAATGGAAGCTGAACATGAAGATCTGGTTCATCCACAAGGACCTCTGGAAAATCTTTCTGGGATATGAGAGGAAGCCCAGACACCCAAAGAGCTTGATGCGTTGGGATGCTGACCAAGAGGAAGCCTTTCTTGAGGGATTGTAGGATTGGGAGGATCATAATTCAAGGCACACTCGGCTTTGGTGCAGACCATTACGAAGGTGGTCTCCTTGGCAGTGCAAATCTTGACTGGTGCTGCTGAAGCGTGGTCCAAGTTGGAGGATCTCTATGCCTGGGACTCTTCTATGTGGGCTGTCACTTTGCAGGGTTAGGTCTACAGTCTTGTGTTTTCTGTAGGTAGCTTGATGCAATCATTCTTAATGAAGGACAAGGTCATCCATGGCCAGCTATTGGCAATGGGTGCTGCCTTTATCCCATAGTTGCCAGGAGTTTCTGAAACGGGAGGTTTCAAATGGGTTTGATACGTTTGATACGGGTTTCGTAAAATGAATGAAACGGGTTTCATTCAGAATGTGAAATTAAGTGCATTTATACTTACGGTATGCATCATGCCATATACAAAAATGTGCAAATAAAGATTGTAAGTGACTCCTGAGTGCAGACATGATACAAAAAACATACATATCAAGTATGAGCACCATACATACTGAATCCTGATCATACAAAAAGCTAGATTCATCAATGCTCATACAGACTAGAGTAGTCAATGATCGTCATCACACATACTGAATCCTGATCATACTGTATGAAACACGTTTCATACTTGTATGAAACACATTTCATATGCAACTATGCTTTATCCTCTACTCAGTTGGCGGCACTTATCCTTCTGAAGCTTCCACAAGAGTGTGATATGGTCTCTTGAGTGTTGCGGTGCCAGGTCATGACAATTCGATTAGATTTTGATAACCTTTGCAGCCTTCTTTGGAGGAGGAATCTGTCTACTATCCCAATGTAAGCTCAAGGTGTCTCCTAGTGGTGGTCAGACACTTTCAACAGGGTAGAAGAAAGGTCAAAGCCGGTTCTATGCTCGTGAGAAGAGACGTCATCTGGCAAAATATTGATGGTCTAAGGGCAAGGGAAAATTTAAAGCCAAGGACATGACTTCATCAACACAGGCATAGGATGTCAGCTCAGATGATTAGGGAAGCTCTCGCTCAGGAAACTCAAACTGTACTTGCTTTCTAGCAGTATGGTATGAGTCCCCCATGTGCCACAGCTGCTTGTGGGCAGGAGAGCGGGCTGATTGCAGCTCCTATAAGTAAAATCTGATAGGTAAGGTTAGCTTTGTAGATAGAGCTATGAACTAGATATGTAGCAGAGACTATGGACAGATGTGTTTCGAGTTCATTGTTCGAGGTTCTTGGACATGATGTGTTCACTAGGGATATTGGGCCTACGGCTCATCATTTTCACTTGGAATTTTCTGCACACTGGTATGGGAAATCAAAGCCAAGCAGATCTTTATTGTTCATGGTGGCATTATGTTTCGCGGATCCAGGTTGGCAGGCGCTCTCTCCGAGGTGATTCCAATATTCGCAGTGCTGGACGGTCCCTGGTTGCATCTTCATCAGCTTTCTTCTCACACACTATGAGCTTCAGAGCGGGTTTTAGAATTTAGTGCATCTCATGTGTGGAGAGTGAGGGCTACTATGTGGGTATGCCCGCCCAGTGAGAGCTGTAGTTAATCAGTCCCTTCTAATTGGGTTTTCTATAGGGCTAGTGGCCAGCTTGCGACCTTGAATAGGTCGGGTCAACTTACCAGATCTGGTCCGGTCAGTCAGTTGGTCAGGTCAAGTCAGTCTGGTGGTTGGTCAGTCAATTCTGCTAGCACTTCCCCTATAAATAGGGGCCCTTTGCCACACTGTGATTGTTCTATTTCATCCTCACACACACACCTCTGTTTGGCACTGTTTTCCATGCTATAAACGAAGCTATCTTGCCTCATCCTGGGTCGCTCTCTCTCTCCCTCTTACTCTTATGCTTCTGCAATGTGCAAGGTTGACAATTCTAGCGCGCAGCGGCCCTGATTTATCTGTGGCTCCACTTGGTGTTAGAATTATTGTTATAATTTAGCAGTGACCAATGTAATGTAATAAGTAGGTTAGGGGCACTTTTCCCTCATTTAGAGGTTTTTCCCCCTAACCACAGTTAGTTCACTAACTACGGGTAGTGAAGGATAAGGTTTTGTCACTTAGACAAAAGCTATCCCTCTCTTCAGTTGTAACACACTCTTCTATTGCAACTATTGCTTTTCAGCTCTCACTCTCCTGCTGAAAAGCAATAGTTGCAATAGAAGAGTGTGTTACAACTGAAGTGACGGATAAGGTTTTGTCTAAGTGACAAAACCTTATCCTTCACTTCAGTTGTAACACACTCTTCTATTGCAACTATTGCTTTTCAGCTCTCACTCTCTTGCTCTCACACTTTGCTCTCTCCCTTCCACTCACATTGGGTATCAGAGCAGGCTTAGCTCCCGGACTTGTTTTCTCATCCGCAAGCTTCAGCCCTTTAGTCCTCCATCGGTGTGCCATTCCGTACAGCTGCCCGTGAACAAGTCTGTACAGCCATTGTTGGTTGTTTTGTATGTTCGTACCAGCTTGTCGTCAGCCCGTACAGTTTGTCGTACAGCCCTAGCCCGTACAGCTTTCGTACATTCCGTCAGCCCGTACAGTTGTGGTACGCTTGTCCGTACATGCACGCATCGACAGTGCCATCCGTACATGCACGTGATCCATACATACGTACGGATCTGAAGCGGCGTCCGTACAATCTGCCAGTTTCGTACCTCGCCGTACAGTTCGTAGACGGTACAACCGTACAGCTCGTCCGTATAGTCGTCAGATCCGTTCATCCGTACAGAAATCCGTGCACTGTACTGTACGCCCGTACACAGGAGGGTACATGTCCGTACAGCATGAATGTACATTCCGTACAGTTCCGTACGTTTGTACGGAGTGTCATTCGAGGCAGATTTTTGGTTTGCAGGCCATTTTTGTGGGCAGATTTGGACACATTTTCTGTATTGGGAATTTTGTCAAATTTGGGGCGTTTGCATTTGTTGCAGAGATTGCAAAAATTTGGGGCTTTTGCAATCACACTGCAATTTTGCAGTGAAATTTGGGGCTTTTGCAGGCAGAGAGCAATTTGTGCAACATTTGGGGCTTTTAGACCATTTGCCCCTTTCTGGTTGCAATTTCAAGCCACAAATTGGGGCTTTTGTGTTGGGAGAGCAATTTTGCAGGTTTCAGTTCACACTGCCTTTCTGTAAGTGTTTTGAAGCACTTTTGGCAGGTTTTGGGAAAGATTGGATGCTCTGGTAGATTTCTGATAGAGACATTACAGAGATTTGAGTTGCATTCTTAGCCAGTGTTTGGCTGTATTTTTTGGGATTTGTGCACTCCATTCCCAGCAAGGGAATTCAGATTTGCATTTGCTGTATTTTCTTTCTCAGACATGGCCCAACAAAATCAGAATGATTTTTAGTTCAGTGGTCTCTCACAAGAGGATAAGCTGGATGGTACCAACTACTCCCTCTGGAGTTTTATGGTACGCAATATTTTGATTTCCCATAATTTGTGGGACTATATAAATGGGGATGAGATCCGGCCAGCAAATGTGGCACCTAATACCCCTCCCCAGCAAGGAGGAGGCAGAGGTTGTGCACAGGGTACAGCTGTAGCACAAGTTATTGGTGCAGTTATACCTACCACTCTAGAGCAAAAGAGATGGGATTCACGTGATGCTTTAGCTTTGTCGTGTATTTCTCTTTCAGTGAAAAGATTCATCATTCCGCATATCCGGTCGTGTAAGACCTCAAAGGCAGCATGGGATATTTTGGAGAGCATGTATGCAGCTCGGAATGATGCCAGGGTGTCTTTTTTAAAAAGAGAATTGTCTCATACACATATGGAAGAGGGTGACTCCATATCAGTGCACCTCACAAAGCTACAGGATTTACAAGAGCAATTGCTGAATATTGATGAGATCATTCCTGATTCAGAGATGATAACCACTACTCTGAATTCTCATCCTGAGTCTTATCTCAGCTTTCATACCTCGCTGAATTTGTCGTTGAGGGGGGGTGCAAATCCTCTCAATTTTCACGAGTTGATAGGACTTCTGTTGCTGAAAGAGCAGACGAGGAAAAACATGGCTTCACGAGCAGGTGAACATGCCATGCTTTCAAAATTTAAGCCTAAAGTAAAGGGACAAACAAAGACATCAGCAAATCAGCCTTCCAGTGGTTCAAGACAGCCTTCTCAAAAGGCTAAGGGTGATGCAGGTAAGCCCAAGAAGAAAGGAATATGTCATTACTGCAAAAAGCCAGGTCATTACATTGGAGAATGCAAGAAAAGGCTTGCAAAAGAAAAGAAAAACAGCTCCGGTATGGCTGTTTCAGATTCAGCTCCTCATGCATCTGACAATGAGCAAGCTTTGTCTTGCATTTCAGACTCTTAGCTGGCTGCTCTGGATAGTACAGCCACTTGTAATGATGACTTTTATGCTTTTCTGACATGCAGTTATGATTCTTCCAAGGATGCATCAGCTTTCAGTGTCAATGAGACACAAAATACATGGTATTTTGATAGCGGTGCCTCAAAGCATATCACTTCTAGGAAGTGTCTTTTCACATCTTTGCATCCACCTCCCATTGGTAAAAAGGTCACATGTGCCAACGACGACTCCTATTCAGTTCGTGGTACAGGAGAAGTTGAACTTACAGCCATTGATGGCTCAACATTCAAAATTTCTGATGTCTTGTATGTGCGTGGTATCACAAAAAATCTACTTTCAGTGTCCACTCTTAACAGAGCTGGATTTCAGGTCATTTTGGAAGATGACAAGTGTGCAGTCCATGACAGAGAGAATGACTATGCCTTGAGATTGTCTGGTACTTTGTTACGTGGTCTTTTTCAGCTTGACATGTATGAGAAAAGACCAGCACATGCTCTTGCAGTTTCCACTCCTACTGCTGCTATGCAGAATGCGGAGTTATGGCATGCCAGATATGGACACATGCATTATGGCAGCTTGATGACACTTCAAAAACATGCTATGGTTAATGCATTGCCTCCTCTTGAAACACCTCCTCCACATGCCTGTGAAGGGTGCATTCTTGGTAAAATGCACAGATGTCCCTTCAAGAAGGATGGATCAGTAAAAGCTGTTCGAAAATTACAGCTTATTCATAGTGATGTCTGTGGTCCCATGAGGACTCCATCATTGGTTGGTCATCTTTACTTTGTCACTTTTATAGATGACTACTCCAACTACACTTGGGTTTATGGGCTGAAATGCAAATAAGAAGTGTTTATGGTTTTCAAACACTTTGCAGCCATGGTTGAGAATGAATCAGGACTCAAGATACAGACATTACGCACAGATAGAGGATGGGAGTATTTGTCTGCAGATTTTGATGCTTTTTTGAAAGACAAGGGCATTGCACATCAGCTTACAGTGAGGCTAACCCCTCAGCAAAATAGCAAAGCTGAGAGGAAAAATCGTACTCTTATGGAGATGGATAGATGCATGTTAAAAAGCAAAAAATTGCCTCACAAATTTTGGCTTGAAGGTCTCATGTGTGCAAATTATGTTTTAAATCGGGCTCCCACAAAAGCTTTGAAGACCAAGACTCCCTATGAAGTTTGGCAAGGGAGAAAGCCTTCTGTGGATCATTTTCGTGTTTTTGGATGCCTTGCATATGCTCATGTGCCCGTTGAGTTTCGGCATAAGTTGTCTAATAAGGCAATCAAATGCATTTTTGTTGGGTACAGTGCAGAGAGCAAGGGCTACCGTCTCTACAATCCTGTCACACGCAAGATTATTGTCAGTAGAGATGTTATATTTTCAGAAAATTCAGCTCACACTCAAGCTGAATTTGATTTGCCTACTTCTTCCGATGATGTCTTTGAGGGATTACTACCCATTGCCTTGGGTTCCCCTGCTGATATATCTGATGCAAATCAAAATTTTCAGATACCTCCACATGCTCCGATTCAGCCATAGGATGTCTTACCACCTCCACAAGCAGTGGAAGAGGTTGTTCAGCAAGAAATTGCAGATATACATGCAGCAGAAACAGTCCCAAATTGATTGTTATAAACTCTCAGGGAGAGTAAAATTGATGCTCCATTACCTGGCAGAACTCGGAGTGTAGTAAGGCATGGGGGGGGTGCTTTTTCATTTGAATCAGCTTATGCAGGTACTCTTCTTGATGAGGAGGAGCCTGAGACATTTGAAGAGGCACAGGATAATGTGCATTGGATGAATGCCATGCACGATGAATTGTAGTCCATTCAGAAAAATCAGACATGGGAAGTTGTCGATTTGCCACCAGGTAAACATGCCATAGGTTACACGGTGGGTTTTCAAAGTTAAAAGAAAGCCAAATGGGACCATTGATAGGTACAAGGCAAGGCTGGTTGCAAAAGGATATGCTCAGAAAAAGGGCATAGACTGAGGAGACTTTTGCTCCTACATCCAGAATGACAACCATCTGGTCAGTTATCGCCATGGCTGCAAATTTTCAATGGAATGTTCATCAGTTGGACATTAAAACAGCCTTCCTTAATGGAGACTTGTTGGAAGAGGTTTATGTCAAACAACCTCCAGGCTTTGAAATTTCAGGAAATGCACTTCAGGTATGCAAGCTGAATAAAGCTTTGTATGGGCTGAAACAAGCCCCACGTGCATGGTGTGCCAAAATTCATGCCTTTCTGACCAGCAAGGGGTTGTGCAATAGTCCAACTGAGAGCACCCTCTACATCAAGAAGGATGGGGGGGATATTTTAGTCATCATTCTTTATGTAGATGACTTACTGCTCACAGGGTCAAATGAAGATAATATTGCAGATTTTAAAGCTGAATTGCAGACCACTTTTGACATGTCAGATTTGGGGCTGGTACATTTTTATTTGGGGATCTAGTTCACTCAAGAGAAAAGTGGCATCGTTATGTCTCAATCCAAGTATGTGCAAAAACTCTTGGACAGATTTAACATGCAGGATTGTAAGCCCATAGCTACTCCCATGGAGCCGGGGCTGAAGCTTACAATGCATGATGCAGGTGAATCAATTGATGTCACACTCTACAGTCAGGTTGTTGGATGCCTCATTTATCTCTGCAATACACGACCTGATATTCAGTTTGTAGTTTCTCAGATGAGCAGATATATGCATAGCCCAAAGACTATGCATTGGCAGGCTGTAAAACGTATCTTCCGTTATTTGCAAGGTACCAAGTCTTTTGGCTTGATGTTTCCCAGGGGGGGTGACTTACAGATGCATGCCTATAGTGACTCAGATTGGGCTGGAGACTATGACACTAGGCAGTCCACAAGTGGCAATTGTTTCTTTTTGGGCAAAGCTTGTATTTCTTGGTTGAGCAAGAAACAATCTACAGTGGCTACCTCTTCATGTGAAGCTGAGTACAGGGCAGCTTTCACAGCGACAGTTGAATGTGTTTGGCTGTGTCGTTTATTTGCTGATCTTCATCTCATTGGAGGGTCCTTCTCCAATTCTCACTGATAGTCAGAGTGCTATTGCAGTGGCAAAGAATCCTGTGTTTCATGCTCGCATGAAGCACATTGAGGTTCACTATCACTACGTCAGAGAGAAGTTGCATGCAGGAGAGATCAGTATGATCTATGTGTCAACACATGACAATGTTGCAAACATTTTCACCAAAGCACTTCCACGTGAAAAGTTTGAGGCATTTCGCAGTGCCCTGAACTTATCTCCTTTTGGTGATTGATCATTTCCTTGTACATGACATTGGCACTGCAGGGGGGTGTTAGAATTATTGTTATAATTTAGCAGTGACCAATGTAATGTAATAAGTAGGTTAGGGACACTTTTCCCTCATTTAGAGGTTTTTCCTCCTAACCACAGTTAGTTCACTAACTACGGTTAGTGAAGGATAAGGTTTTGTCACTTAGACAAAACCTATCTCTCTCTTCAGTTGTAACACACTCTTCTATTGCAACTATTGCTTTTCAGCTCTCACTCTCCTGCTCTCACACTTTGCTCTCTCTCTTCCACTCACACTTGGTGCACACCTATTTTCAGTAGAACTGCACAAAAGTGTTTAGGAGGGAGCAGCCTGAAGAGCTCACACTCACTGAAGCTCACTCAAGGTCACTGAGGAGCACACAACCTGAGGGGTGCCAGGGCAGAGTTAGGAGCACAAAAAACCTGACCCAACAGTGTACCCAACTGTAAACAGCAGAGAACGAGGGCAAAAAGAACTCAGTAAATGTGTCCATAAGGTGTGGGAAAAACAGGCCAAAGGTGTGTGAGCCTGAAGAGCTCACACTCACTGAAGCTCACTCAAGGTCACTGAGGAGCACACAACCTGAGGGGTGCCAGGGCAGAGTTAGGAGCACAAAAAACCTGACCCAACAGTGTACCCAACTGTAAACAGCAGAGAACGAGGGCAAAAAGAACTCAGTAAATGTGTCCATAAGGTGTGGGAAAAACAGGCCAAAGGAAAGTTACAATATCCAGCAAAGGGACGGGGAATACTACAGCCAAGAAGGCTGAATCAATTGAGATCTAAGGGCTGCACCGGCCAGCTCCTCACTCCTCCTGCACGAGCTGATGGTAAGCCTTCTGTGGAAAAGTTATGAGTACTTGCCAAAACCCCCCTTTATAGGCCGTGATAGGCCAGCCAGAACTGACCAGCAGGGGCCAGATCAAGGACAACCAGACTCAGGGTATGGGTGACTAGGTCTGCTGAAGTGGTCTGTCAGTTTTGCCCCAACCGACCCCCCCTACAGACCAGCCCCTCCCATATATAAGGAGGCTTTATTCTCTCGTAAATTATTGCACCGAAATGGGCCAATCTGTTATGAGGCATGTGCACCAACTAATAAGCATGCACCTACAGCAAAGTGCTGGTGTGTCCCACTCCAAGTGTGGGCATCTATGCTGTTCCTAAAGCAGTTCTTCATTCTCCTTCTGCCACACTGCTCCTATCGTCTTGTTATACCCATAACATTTTCATCTTGTATTGCCTTTGTCTTTGCTGTGGTTGTAGCTCTTGTTGGAGGTGTGGTCTTCTAGGGACTGCTTCACTTTTGTTGCCTGTTGAGCTTTGACAAAGTTATTCTTTATGTTCAAGATAGTAGTTTGATGCTTGTCTCATTGTCTGCAGATGTGAGAACCTCTTAAGCTGTGATTGCAGTTTGCCTTTCTCCTTATTGTTGCTTTTTGATCATTTATATTCAGTTAGCTATGGTTGTTGTATGATCTCCTGTTTGTAGGTGTTGTACAATGCTTCAGTATCAAGTTTGTAACCTATGCTTGCCAGATTTTGTGGAGATTATAAGGATAATACAAATATAAGGTGCAGGGAATGTACTATGCTTGTAACAGTCTAGACATGAGAGTGTGATGGAGATGATTCAGTTGGGCTCAGTCTTTATACGAGTTTGATTTCATCCTTGCTCTTTTTCATTCCAATGGTTCTTGAAGCCTGGAGGAAAGATTGGGAGTCCTATTTTTGTATTAGGAGGGGTTGATTTTAAAACAATTACAAAAATGTTTAAGGCGTTTAGAAGCATCAGCCACTGAGTTCTCTTCTGATGCGTCAGGTGCTTTGTCATCTTCTGAAATCAGATGAATTATGGATCCGTAGTGAGGCAGAGAGGTACAAGTTTGCAAAGCAAGCTTTAATTGACTGGAAGCTAGCACGAATAGGGTCTGTGGGTGTTTCTTTTGATGGAGTTATCCCTCGTAAAACTAGGGGTAAATTGTCTCATTCACGAAAATCTAGTAGAAGCATCCAAGTATCTGCTAATTCAAGAAACAGAAATGCTCAAAGAGTTGGCCGGACAATTTCTAAGGAGCGTTCCAGTAAGAGAAAGGGTGTTGATCCACTTCCTTCTGAGCAAGTGAATGCTCTGACAGAACAAGGGAAGGAAGGACATGAAACAGACCTTCAGAAATTGCGAAGGCTGTGGGAAGAGGACACCGGCGGACAGGTAGATGAGTGCAAAGAAGGGTTCAACTTTTGTACAGAAATTTTCACTGGAGGCGGCATTATTTTTGCTCATATGGAGGCAGATGAACTTTTGCAAGTTAGAAAGGAATTGGAGGATGCTAATCTCCCACCTGATGCAGCTAATGACAGCCTATGGCACAATGTGTTACTGAAGGGACATATTCTCAAGTTAAAAAGCAGCCATAATTTCGTTGACTCATCTTCAGATGATGATAATGATGATGATGATGATGCCGATGATGATGATGACGAGGATGATGAGATGGAGGATGATGACGATGATGATGATGAAGATGATGATGAACTGAGTGAAAGAGATACAAATGACTCAGATGGGTGGAGTACTGATCGTAGCAGTCGTGAAGATGACAGCAACAGCAGTCAGGGTAGAGGTGGGGAGGCTGCAACTACAAGCCCCAAGAAGCTCCAGAACTCTTCGTTGGTGTGCTTCACCTTAGAGAGTAGCAGCTTGGATGGATTTGACCCTAAGAAGAGGAAAACTACAGGGGGATTTACTTGGACAGCAAAGCCAGATATGGGCATGCGATTGGAGAACTTCCCGCCTTTCAGGTTTGGTGCAGAATTTGTCATGAAGGCCAAGGTTTGGACCCCTTCTCCAGTATCACAATCTCCAGTTTTCTACGCCGGATCTACATGGCAGATAAAGGTCTCAAGCAGTGATCGTGAACATCATCATCATGGGATACATTGTCAATTGTGGACCTTTCGCACGGACCAAGATCCTCGGTGGAAGATTCGCTTTATGGCAAAACTCTACATAAAAACAACATCAGGACTGAGGTGCTTGTCAGGTAAAGGACGACGTACTGCAACATCAAGACACTGTTTTGGCATACATCTGGCAAGGGAAGATGTCGTGGAAGATGAACCTTTGAGGGCATCTGCGGTAGTGCAGCTGGTAGATGACTAATAGGTGGCCTGTGCTGTTGCCACTTATCCTGGTGCCGCATCCCAGTGGAACCACAGCCTTACCTCATCTTGTGTTGAGTCTCATGTGCATATTGGTGGGGAATCTGAAGTCGAAAACACTTCGATCATGTCTAAAAGTCCTGTCGACCCTATTTTGTTAAATGGGCTGGGGGCTGGTTAAGATATACACGGATACATAGAAAGAAATACAAGAAGGTGGTGTCAGGTACTTTGGCACACATCCTTGTAAAGGCTTGTGCATTCTTGGTCTCATTTTCGATTGAAGACTGTCTTACTGCAAAAGCATGCTCTATAGGTTGGGAATGGCAGTCCCATTTACTCACATGCCTTTAAGGTATACACAGACAGGGGTTGAAAGGGAGTGGAAGAGGATGGGGGAGAACATTCTACGGCTCACTTGCTTGCTCTCTTCATTTCTTTCTTGTCATTTCCGGTCTCCCTTAATTCTCCCAAGTGGCTGAATGCATTAAGCTGATTGCAGCATGTTCCAGGAGTAAGTCTCTAGAATCATAGTGCAGTTCAGCTAGTAGAAAAATATCCGTCTCACAGGTTTGATGACTATGACTATCTATGTTTTAATCCCTCTCTCTCTCTCTCTCTCTCTCTCTTTCAGCCCCGAAAATAATTAAAGGAAAACACCTCTTCTTCCTATGGCCTGGTTTTTTGGTTCATCTCTTTCTTCTGTCCACCATTCCTTCCTATGAGGCGTTAAATACCATACCATGAGCTTAACACCGTAGTTGGGTGCATATCTAATGGGATGTGTGTATGTTTTCCATTGTTTTTTCTCGCGGGAGGCGGGGGGGGTGGGGAGCGAGGTTGGCTCTTTGGAGTTTGTAAATCTTTTTTTGGAATTGGAGATGCATCTTCTGGTCAGCAATATGTTGTATTGTAATGTGGCAGATTTGATCTTTTTCAGATATAGACAAATTTATTCTCTCGCTTTGAATTGGTCCTTTAGAGCGAGGTTATCGTGTTTATTTGATTGCTAGATTAGTGAACACCCATACCTACACATGCATGCACACACACGGAGAGAAGTTAGAATTTATTAACATCCACGGGGGGCCAAAAATGACCCATGGGACCGTCTCAATACAATGTAAAGAAAGTCTCCTAAAAAAGAAGGGGCAGGAATCTCTGAGTTCCTGACAACATGTAAAAAGACGGGTGACAAAAGATCCCAACGCTGCCGGAGAGGCAGTAGAGAGAACTGATGTCAACTGAGCGGAGTCCTCCAGTATTTGCTGGTAGTCCTCCCTGAGATGTGCATATCGAGGGCACTGTAAAGCTACATGTGCCTCTGTCTCAACTGACTGCAAGTCGCAGAGAGTACAAACTCTGGCGTGTCTGGGCTGATGCACCCGAGAGAGAGAGAGAGAGAGAGAGAGAGAGAGAGAGAGAGAGAGTTTTTAACCTCATAGGAAACATTTAATATTCCCATCATGCTAGAGGTGCATATGTGGGATTAGACACACGCGAACCAGAGCTTTAACCACCAAGACCCACATGCGGTTTACAAAACTTGGTGGAGAAGGATGTCTTGTACAGTGAGAGAGAGAGAGGGGATCAAACACACATGAACCAGAGTCTTAACCACCAAGACCCATCTGGGTTTTATAAAACTTTATCCGAGAGAGAGAGAGAGAGGGAGCTTTCAACCTCGTAGGAACTTTTAACATTCCCATCACACCAGAGGCACATATGAGGGATCACACACACACACACACACACACACACACACCAACATGAGCCAAGACCCACCTAACTATTAAATTCTAGGCCTAATTTCTTGAACCTCTTACATAGCGGGTAGATCTAGGAAACTCTTTCCGAACACTTACAGATGCACATACAAACTGAGAACCTCACTTCGACAATGTACAGTAGAGAGAAGAGAAGAACCCAGTCCACAAAAACAGCAATCACAGATGATTGTGATGTTAAGGCCTTAGAGATAGGAAGTTTCTATACACTCCTCAGGTCCACGTTGCCTGCTTGGAAAAGACTTCAGTGTTATTGTTGAGTATGTGCATAAGTAGGGACTATTTATGGGCAGAGAGGAGAGCCTGGAGCCTTCCGAAACAGCTGCTTGACTTTCTAGAGAAACCCAACTGGGTCTACTATGTGTGCTGACTGGATCTGCCCAACTTTGCTCTTTTCGGACTGTGATCAGTTGCTGCTCAAGTCGCTGACTGCCATGCCCTGGCACTGCAGTCCAGTGGCTGTTCTACTACGCTGCAGACACATATTTCTGTTGCAGATCCGTCGCAATCCTATAGCCCCTATTTCTAATGCAGAGAGTAGATGTTGCATAGTCTGTTGGCACATTGATATCCTCCATATGTGCCTGTAAACTTTTATTTGGCATTGTTTCAAAAACCTCCGCAAGACAATAGAATAGACCCTTGCCATTGAGATGACTTTCCTCCATAAGCACTCGAATGGTGATAAGATGATTAGTAGTGCTATGTCGTGGTCTAAACTTGCTTGTACTTGTGCTATATCTACATCTGGCAAAAGGACACGGATTAGACTAGATATCTAGATATGGCAACTTTGACATATCTACATATGGCAAAAGGACATGAATTAGACTATATATCTAGATATGGTGGGTTCTTGACATGGATTTCTTGCATTGTTGAATCACCTATAGTTAGCTATTTGATGAATTGGTTTCATATCCATAGGCGCATCACAAGCGTCTCTCTCTCTCTCTCTCTCTCTCTCTCTCTCTCTCTCTCTCTCTCTGGGAAGTCCCCAACAGCTCTAGAGGACTATCATACAATGGAAAAAATTACCTTTACGTAGCAAGCATGCATGTTAAATAATCTTAAATGGAGCAATAAGGAACATATTGTGTCTTCAAATATGGTAGGTATTTAGCTTAATGCATGAATCCTTTAAGAAAGTAAAGTCTTGATCTTGTTCTTCATTTTCTCATTATACAATATGTTCTAGCTTGCAAATGAAACATTCTCACATTTCATAAGACTCCCTAGTACGCTCATCTACAAAAGGGGAAAATGCATTGAATATAATATTACACGTGCTAATGTGTATAATGACGATAGAGAAATCATATGATAACATGTATACTCAAAATAAAATATACCCTATTATTAATAAATCATTTTTCAACACTTTTTACTCTCACATGGTGCTCATGTATTGTCTCTCATAAGAATATCATGCTAATAAAAAAATTGAGAAGTTATTCTCAAGAATTGACCTTTGAAGATTAACATAATATCTAGTGTAACTTAAGTTTCATTTGTAATTGTGCAGTGAGAAATCATCTCTTTTACCACTAACTTTGCTTGTATATTCAAGTGTGATGGAAAGAAAGCACCATGACTTTTCAATAATTCAAGTGTTGTATTCCTATAATTAAGAGTTTAATCAAATTGCAGAGAATCCTAAACAATAATACAAAAAACCATAAAATATAAGAACATGGCAAATCAAAGATGATCAGAAAGCATACATAAAGACGTTCCATGGGGAATACTCTCCTTCTTAGCATCCTCTACTTCATCTTGCAATCGATAGGGACATAATATTTGTATTCTTACGTTTTTGGATCATATCATGACTTATTCTAGACTAGAAAAATATTAAGGAAGAAGTCTTCCTTTAGAAAATTGAGTAAATATCTATTTCAAAAGGATATGATAGAATTTGTAGGACACTTAATTTCCAAAGACAAGGTACACATAGATATGAAAGTCTAAGGAAATAGTTAAGTGGATCATTCCTAAGAATGTTAAGGATATTAGTTCTATCGGTTTATCTAAAATTGCAGGCATGTAAAGGAATTTCCAAGAGTGCCTTGTGTTTCAGAAGTTCTACCATAGTCCATCATTTTGACTATTGACAAATAGACTCACAAAGATGACTAAAAAGCCTTCTCAATGTATGCGGGGTCCTCACTTAGACATGTTAAACTCTCTCTAGCCCCAACACTCTTTCATATTAAGGTTTGAATGCCTCTAATCTACAAATTAGACAAGTCAATGTTCCAAATTAACTAAACTCAGCAATGTTCCAAATTGAGTAGATTCAACAATGAATGCCTCTTTAATATTAACGTTTGAATGCCTTTAATTTGCAAATTAGAGAAGTCAATGTTCCAAATTGAGTAGACTCAACAATGAATGCCTCTTTAACATTAAAATTTTGAATGCCTCAAATCTACCAATTAGACCAGCTAGTGTTTCAAATTGAGTAGACTTAGCAAAACTTACTCATAAATGTATACCTTCTAAGAGTTTGTAATAATAGTGACTCATACCTACTATGTTCATCTCTCAATTCTCTTGAAATTGAATTAGACTAATCACATGCATTTAAAAAGAAAAGAGTTGGGAATCTTAATAGAAAACATGAAATAACACACTTAAATAAAATAGAACGCCAACGGAAATGATTAAGGGATAAGAATGTATAGCCATTTTCAATGCAACTTCCATTGTATTGCAAAAAGAGGATGCATAGAACTAATCCTTGTGACAAATTATAACGAATAATTATTTGAGTGTTCCTCCTATGGTTGATTGGAATACAACCCTTCAAATATTACTATCTAAGTGAACCCTACAACTTTACATAGTGGAGTATTGGACTTAGAGTCCTTTACACAGTGGACTATTAGGTCCTCAATTTAGAGTCAAGTGCCTTGATAGTAGTATATATAAGCACAAGGAATAGCTCAACTGATCATCCCAATGATGTGCTCCAATCATCAAAGTAGTTTGTCATCTAATCCAATGTAGCCCAAGCGACTACAAATCACTTAGAGTCCAAGTCTTGCCTTTTGTCTAAAATTTCATGAGGATCGACCCACTTAGTTTTTCTGTTTGGCTAACCATGGGGCACTTTCATGGACCTCCTTAAGATTTGCCATGCATGATTCATACTCCTACTCATACTAATCAAACACAAAATTCATAAATCAATCTATTAGTTGAAGCTTTTGGGGTTAGCTAGACCTACTAATTTGTGAACCACTTGGCTTTCTTTGTGAGAGTGAACATCCCTTGAGGAGCTTCAAGGTAGAGAAGGATTGCCCACCTTCGGTAGTCCCCAAACACCTAGTCTGGGAAACCTTGGGCTATATCAAAACCTCACCTCACTAAAACATCTTGCCCAAGGACTTGAATAATTGGTGGCTTTCTCAAAGTGTCCAACATTACCTATGGAAATGCAAGTTCATCAGACCTGTTGTCATTGGAAGCTAGCATAACCAACACCTATGAGAGGATGACCCTAGCTTTAAAAATGGTGTAAACACAGGCTAGACTCTCTAAGAGCCACTTTGAGTTGACCACTCCATGAAGTTCTCGTGAATCCTTATGTGCAACCCATTGAATGAGTCAAGTCTTTTCAATGGTTACCATGGATTTTTTGGATGGGCACTCCCTTTGGACCCTCTGCAACTAAACCTACAACTGTTGACCCATTCTTTCTCTTTGAATCTTTTGGCATTGTGCAAGTTCTGTAGCATTGCTTATTTGATTATTATTATTGAATCACCTCTACAAGGCATCCACTAGTAAATTAAAGGTCCTCTTCTAGTGTATTCACCATGTATTCTTCTTCTTTGTCCTTTAAATATGGGTGCTTGAGGTTTCCTCATGGTTAACATTGGGAGGGATACTCTAGAGGGCCTTCTACATGGTTATCCCAATCTACACCCCGCCACACTATAGCTCTAGAGCCTCCAAAAAATCCTAGGAGGGATACTCAAGAGGGTCTTCTACAAGCCAATATATACAAGGACCGCTATTTTAGCACTTTGTACATAGGAATATAGTCCCAAATAACTAGTTTGTCACAAGCACAAAAGGGGCCCTTTATCCCTTCTCCATTTCCATGCCACGTGATGGGGTTGGCCTACAACACATATGTTCCAACACCGACCCATTGGCCAAGCACTAGTATGAAATTCAACTACTCACATTTTCCATGGGCCATGCAGTAAGTACATCCACCCACATAGGGCAGAGGTCGAGTAGTACATGTGACCACCCGTTAGGTCGAATAGTTCATGGACCGACACAATCCATGAATCTCCGCATTAACCACCTTTATTTTATTTTTTTGCTACAAAAAATGCTACGAGTGAGCAACCGTCACTACATATTCCATAAATGTGCCAATGCACAAAGGCAACAACCACCAGTCACCACATCCCTCGAAAATCAATCCAATCAAGTCCACAACAGTCCATCAAAATTACTGCTGGTTCTAATACCATGTCTAAGTTGAGGCTACCACATGTCAATACTAGGAGTATTAGTGCGATGATCCCAATCCTCATCCCATAGCCATGCTGCACTGCAAAAGCCTCTAAACATCCATCCCAAGACGGATAGTTACGAGGGTCTTCTATAAGCCAATATATCCAAGGACCACTATTTTAGCACTTTGTATATGCGATTGTAGTCCCCAATAACCACGTTTCAAAATCAGACAAGGGGGCTCTTACCCCTTCTCTATTTCAATGTCACATGAGGAGGTTGACCCACAATTCTAGTTATTTGTCACTTCATTTTCTTCAATGCTAGCATTTCCCTTTATCTTGATTACACTAGGTTCTTTTTACTTCTAGCATCAAGTGTGCCGTGTGTTTGCTCCAAGTGGCTCTAAGGTCTTGTTGTAAAACTTGGAACCACCATTAATATGGAAGAAAGAGGTATGTCTCATCAAGGGTCTATACCATACTTAATACATGACTGAATTGATTGTCTAAAGAAAACTTGCATATCAAGGCTGAATAAGAACCATTCAAAATATGCTTTGCCTTGCCCATGTTAATAGTGTGGAGCTCTATACAATGCTTCTCCACAGTCGATGTATTAGCAGCAATCAAGTGTCCAAGTGTGTGATGATCAAAGTTGTCTTTAGCACTTACAAAAGTCAATCTTTGCCTTTCAAACATCATATGGCTCATGAAGCCACTAAGGTTTTGATAAAAAGGAGTTAGGCATAGTGCACTCATTAAGCTTCCATCCTCCTACTAGTTCTCCTCGATTGGTAAAAGTCTAGCTATCAATTGAGAACTTAGATACTAGAGCCTTACGATCATCCTTCAATGATAGAATCTAGTAGCTTGACCAAAGATTGGTGATTCACTCTTTGCACATTGCCCATGTTCAATGTTGAGAGCTTTGAGAAACCCTTCAATGGTAACTCTTGATGCTAATTTGCATGTTGACTCAACTTCCCATCTTCAATGCTGACAGATTTGAGCAACTCTTCAATGGTAAGTCCTAATGCAAATTCTTATTTCCAAGCCTAGGCAATAAATTAGGTAGATCAAATCACTCCTCTATCAAGATTCGTGTGAGAAACACATAAGGAACTCCATTGAGGTGGTTGATGACTTATTTTTGGAGTCGATATCATCAATATAATTGTTTTGGATTATTGAATTTAAATTTAAATATCTTAAATAATGTACTTATATTTTTGATTTTTAATTCATTTTAGTATA
This sequence comes from Dipteris shenzhenensis, assembly GCF_047967505.1. Lineage (NCBI taxonomy): Eukaryota > Viridiplantae > Streptophyta > Polypodiopsida > Gleicheniales > Dipteridaceae > Dipteris > Dipteris shenzhenensis. The sequence continues at coordinate 44,223,718 of NC_141607.1, forward strand.
AATGTATATTTTATTTAGTTTAAGCAAAAGTCTACGTCGAAGGCGGTCACACAAGAACCCGCTTCCCCCGTGACAAAGGACCATTCCACGATGACTAGTCATAATGCCAATGTACCTCTAGTGTCCAAGGTAAGACACAAGCTAGACACATGCTCTACATGGCTTTTAACACGCTATGTGGTAGCACGGCGTCCATCTACACCGCATTCCTCATGATCGTCAAGTCTAGGTCTAGGTGAGTCAGTACGGTAGGCATATCAACCGATGCACCCGCAGCCCACAAGTCACTGCCATACACACACACACACATCCACGGTCAGCACTAGGTGATTAGGGTCATTTCGTCCCTTTTGCATTTTTTCATTTTTTTCGCAATCTTGCATGCTAACCTCACAACACATGGAATTGCTTCAAAGCCCACTTAAGAAATAACCTCACATCATGATGCATGAAAAGATCAGCTTTAGGAGTGTGCACAACCCATTTCAGACACTCACAATGTGTAGGAATTCTATGTCCTGCATGGCTATAGGACACCATTCACATGTAAAATTAGTGTTCTATCCTCATTTGACATTGGTAGAGGGTTGTATAAGGTACACCAAAGTCGATAGAGGCGGTTGATGAGGAATTTGCTCAATCTGTTCCCCCTACTACTCGATTTCTTCAATTTGTTCCTCCTACTAGCCACCTTTTGGTTCCTCCGGTTGCCCAATTTCCTCAATCTATTCCTCCTTCTGGCACCTTATTGTTCCTCCGACTAGGCTCAATTCTACCTCAAATGTGTTTATTTGCGAGTCTCACCTATGGAAAATAGCACAATTGAAATAATGGACATGTGGAACAATATGTGGAGCATTAAGAATATTCTAGGATAGTAAAAAGGCTTCAAATATTTAATGCTAGAAATCTTAGTTACAGACTAGCAACTCATTGTGAAGACTTTAATTCTTAAAACTTGAAAGTTTAAATACAAACTAGCAACTCATTGTGAAAGGGAAATATTACTCAATACATATACAAAAGGTGACTTCTATTATAGCAAGAGTACATTTCCATAAAGTTGAGACAGTTGGACACTCGTGACTAAATACAAAAATGACTCATATTATTTCATAAATACATGTCTCCAAGAATTTTACATATTTTCAATTTGTTCATGCCCATCCATGATGGGCTGTGGCAATGTGGAAGTGCTCCACTGATCTACAATCCACATACTTTCATGATCATTGGCATGCTGGATGGGATTTTCCTTGGTGTACTTCTCCCCATCTTGAATCCACATTCTGCTGCTCGATTACTTTCTTCTTTACCTTGTCCTTGGTAGGTACTAGATGTGTATCTTCTAAAGTGGTTTGAGCACTTTTTGCATCCTTTGATGAGCTAATAGAATCCCAAGCTTCTTGTCTCTTAGTAATGCTCCTAGTGACTGGCCATGAGGTATTTCATGCATGTGTTTCTTGGCCTTGAGTTCCCTTGACCAGATTCCATAATGCATTTTGTGGAATTTTCCACCTTGCCAATTCGCATAGTAGTGGCACGAATATATAGGGATTTCCAATGTTTTTCGTGTGTGGACTTACAAGATTCCTTGATTTGATTTTTAAAATTCTTGGCCCAATTGACATTATGCTCCTTATAAAGGAATACCATGAATGTTTTGTTGGATCTTGCCATGGGTGAGTGAATAGTTTGATTTTAAGAAGTATAGGTAATGCCAATGAGGCCTTGACATATGCAGGGTTCTTGACATCATTAAGGTAAAGCCCTCCCTTATGCTTGACTAGGTCAAACTTAAAAAGTTCCATGAGTTGTTTCTTTGTACTGTGAGGATTCTTCAATGGTTCTGTTACAAACGAGAAGTCTTAAAGCATCTCTTACACTCTCAAGAATCATAATTGTAGCTTCTAGGCAAATCCAACTAATAGGAAAAAACAAATTGATAGTTTATTGGTTCAAATCCTATTTAATTTATCCTTCACCTTAGAGTCCTAGAGAGACCTTATAGCTTCATCTATATGATACACACTTTATACTTAGACTCATAATTGTAAAAGGTCACATATATTTCTACACTATGCATCACATCTCCATCTAGTTCCACCATCCATTCTTGTAGTCCTAGGGGGATTGTTGATGGAAGTGGCACTTATATTGGTTGTTTCCTCTTAGAATGGATTGGGTGTGCTTTAGTTTCCTCTTTTTCCTAGGACTCATAAATGTGGCTTTCTACTCCATGGGCTTTGATTCTTTTAGACAATAAATGAGGACTAGGTGGTTGTATCCACCTTAGATTGAGTTATGAAGTTATCAAGACAAGGAGCATCACAAGGAAGAAGTGCTTGATAGAGAGGTCCTTTGAGTGAATTGAATTGTTGAGCATGATAAGGTTTAGGGGAAATTTTGGAAGCATAGATGAATAGGGGGGTGATGGGTCTAGGTAGATTTTGGTAGAAATTTTGGCAACATATAGGCACCAAAGATGTTGATATCCTTTTCAGTAGGTTGGTAGCACGCTGTCAAGTTTGACAATATGCTGTCAACTTGCTAGCTTGACATTAATAGTGTGCTAGGACATTAATAGTGTGCTAGGAATGTTTTGGCACTGGATTTGTCTTGCCAACTAAAGAACCTTGAAAAGTGTGTTAGGCAAGCCACCCCACGTGACATAGGGTGGTGTTTGTGGGTGAAATGAATGCATTAACAACATGTTGAGTGAAGCACCCATGTTAATGTTGGTGTGTGCATAGTTAGTGCCTGTGTGTGTGCAACCTTGCCATTGGCATGTGAGTACATATGGAGGGTGCCGGTGCTATACTGTAGTGCCAAAGTGGTGTAATATGTGTGAGAATGTGTCAATGCGCTGGCAAGTTTATGTGATCTTTTGAAAAGATTTGAAAACAAATGAGTTTTTACAACACTCCCCAAACCCATGATTGTTGGCTAGATCATAAACAAAGCACATATTAAGACTCATGTTAACGACCTATACCCTAGAGCCTAGATCTATTAATACATAGTCTTACACTTGGAATCTAGAATGATATGGTTGATGATGATGACATTGCAAAGTTTTGGTGCCATTAGGCACTCCCATAGGTACACAATCAAGGGCAGATGATGGATCATCTATTGGTGGAAGTGATGAGCCAAATATGGTTGATATGCAGGCGGGACAACAAGCAGAAATTGCCTTGAGAAGTTCATCTAGAGTGTCTAGACCACTTTGAGAGATTTGTTCCTAGGGCAGACTATGTTATGCTTATTGATTGCAGGGAGCCTTATTGCTACAGAGAGGCTATGATGCATGAGGATCAGCATAAGTGGGAGTATGCTATGCAATCAGAGATGAATTCACTAATGAAAATTAAGACTTATGACTTGGTTTCTTTACCACATGGAAAGAAAGCATTGCCATGTAAATGGGTCTACAAGATGAAGGTCACAGGTGATGATGTGCCTAAGTACAAGGCCCGTTTCATTGCTAAAGTGTTCAAGCTAGAGAAGGGTGTGGACTTTGATGAGATCTTCTCTCCGGTTGTGAAGTTGACCACACTTAGATGCCTACTTGGACTTGTGGTAGCTGAGGATATGGAGGTTATGCAGATCGATCTCAAGACAGCTTCCTTGCATGGGGATTTGCATGAGGAAATTCACATGGTACAGCCATAAGGTTTTGAAGAAAAGGGAAAAGAGCATTTGGTTTACAAGCGTATGTTGTAGCCACATAGTGTTGCAAGGAGGCTATATGGCTTGATCGGCTACTGGGAAATTTGGGGATTCATACAAGTGTACCAACATTGCATTCCATGAGTGCTATTCAGCTAGCATGGAATCCGATCTTTCATGCAAAGACCAAACACATTGAGATCAGGTACCATTTTATCAAGGAGGTACTTGAGGACAAGCGCATAGAGCTTGTCAAGGTTCATACAGATGATAACCCTGGAGATATGTTGACGAAGAGTCTACCCAGTCAGCGGTTTGAGTATTGTCGTGTATTGATGGGCAGGATGTCCATTGGTTGTTCTCCCTTAAAGGCACATTGTCCTTTAAGTGGGAGGTAGATAAAAAATCATGGGCTACTACAAGAGATTTCTCCAAGTAACTTGAGACGAGTGGCATAGTTTGGTGGTGTGCTTGAAAACAAGCATGTGGGATATACATAGTATTCGGATAGCTACTCAGATACTTTCAATGGCTGACACACGCTCAAAAGAAGACAAAGATACATGGCTAGGTGCGAAGAGTTCTTGAGCCTAAGGAATTGGCTATGTCCAACCATGAGAATTGGAGCGATCTAAAAATCAGAGTTCAATGCTTGAAGGAGACTGACAGAAGCATCAAATGCCCAACAAGAGCGATGAGCATGAGGAAAGGACTCAGCCGCACTACCCTAGGGTGGAAGTTGATTACTATGCAGTGTCAGAAGGATGGAACGCTGGCCTTGGGATGAGGCATCCTAGAAGATTGGTAGATGGTCCGTCATGGCAAGTGGAGTCTGAGCATTTATCTATGGAAAGCTTGGATTTCAAGCAGATGGCCATTTCCTTTGTGGAACATCAAAATGAACGTGAAGACCAACTTAGAGAATGAATTTTTCAGTAGTAGTCGGCTATTATTCCAGAGGAATTAGGTTGATAAAAATATGAAGGAAGAAGGCCAGCTACGACAGATGGCCAAAAAATCAATTGACAAGAAGAGCAGCATGCTTTTGATGGTAGATAGAGATGTCACCAAAGACCTAAAGTGAATGTGGAATAGCTTAGGCAAATTTGCCCAAGCTCCTCTCACTATGGACAGAAGTTCTACTCGGCCTATAGATGAACAACCTCATACACGTATAAGGTCTGAAGATAGTATAAACCAATTGTGTGTACTAAGAGTGTGCTCAACGAAAGTGGAATGGAAGAGGGTGAGAGAGATGAAGAGCCACATAAGTTTTGGTGGGTGCAGAACACCCGAATCTTCTATGTCATCCACATATATAATTGTTTAAGTATTGTACATAATCGGGGTTAAGGTACAATGGCCTTTAACCCCCACAGCTAGCAATTGTTTCACTTCGACATTGGTCAGCATGAACCTCTTCTCTCAACTCAAAGGTTACTACCTCGATTTTCTAGATCTCTTGAACTAAAAACTCATCAACTCATAATTCAATTGAGCCTTTTCCAGTAGGATCGCCAAAATGTTGACACTTTAGTTCACTCACCCACAGCTAACTTAAAGCGCTCGGTGCTAACTTGACCCTCTGCATTGCTCAGCGAAGATGCTCGCTCTTGTGATCTTTAAGTACAACATGGGGGTTAGTTGTTCACAGGAGAACCGTACGGGAGAACTTCGAGTTATACACACACTTAAGAAAGTAAATGAGTGTAGTTCACCATAAAGGACAAGAGTATAAGCAAAGGAAATCGACTTATATTGATCTATTTACAACCAAGCTGCCTTGGCTTGCAATGAACACTCAGCTTCCTAACCTAGCAAGCTTAGGTGAGAGGGAGAGAGCTTGGCACATTGCTCTCTTGTTCTCTTCTCTTGATTACAACTGTGTCTTTTCTAACTATGCAAAACTGCCTTCTAAGAGTAGCAGCACACTCGGTGCGTCATGATGCTACTTGCAATTCGTGGATTTGCCACAATCTCCTGCGCCTTAACTGCAAAACGGTGCTTGGTCCAAAGCATTCCATAGCTTTCGAGTAAGTCGGAACTTGGTGATTGCACTTTGAACCTTGCCATGTTAGCCTGACCTAAGGGCTAACACGGTCATGCTACATGTTTCTACAAAAGGGTTACAATTTCGCAATTGAGCCACGTTAAGCATTGCACATAATTTTTGTGTATAAAAATAAGTTACACCACATGCTTCTATCTTTTCTTAAACTTTGTTTCATGGTTCTAAAGTCACAAATTTTCCATTCAAGTGAACATAAAGATGGGTTTTTAAAATTCCAAGAATATTAACAATAATTAGCGAAATTCCATTCACAAAGGAGCAAAATAATACGAAAAGGTTTTTTTTAAGAAGCAAGCATTACAAAAATAGAAAAGAGTGTTAAGATTCACAACAAAACAGTCATAATAGAAGAGGATAGACCTCACATTTAGTAATTAAAAAATGATAGTACATTCCTATACCACCATGGGTTGAATAACAAAGTAGTGACAGTGGAATCCTTTTGGGATAACTTTGTCTTCAATGCTTCTAGAATAAGATGATACTAGGATACATACTTCAATAAAGACTAGAACATCATCCCCACTTTGCTATCGATAGACTATCCGCCAAAAAGTAGTAATCTATTAACCATTTGGTATATCACTTCACCATGTGGTGTAGCGTATACATTTATTATTTATCACATGCTAGTAAGAAATACCATGCTATGATTGGACTTAATCAGTCACCACTAAGAAAGCGTCCAAATGGATGAATTTTTAAACCTTTTCTTGCACCTTTGAACATTAAAATTAAGCGGCTTAAATTACTTGCCAAGCATTAATCTCTCGAGTGAAGTTTATAAGTTGCTGGCTTATAAATTGAGCTAGTGTATAGTTAAGGGGGCCAAACTCGTAAAAGGATCTCTACACCAAAACTTGAGAGCATGCCCTGCACTTCACTTCCCAAGCTATGCCATATGAAGGGGTACATATAAAGTGTGTCATTATCTTTGGATCTATTTTCTCTATTAAGGAGAGGTTTGAGAGGACGATTGGAACAATATGGATCATTGGAGTAGAATTATGAAATATGGGCCATCCGAAGTTGTCTTGTGTGTGGATAGTGTGTCTCAAACGTTTCACCTCTTGCAATGGTTTCCATATTTGAATGTTGCTTTCCATATGCGATCTTAACGAACACTTCCATGGTAGCACAACTCATAGGTAATTCGCTAGAAGACTGGCTTCTTCTCTAACTCTTCTCTTAGCCTCTTCATAGGGATCCGATTTCTCCACAGTCCTCTTCACACGCTACAGAAGCAAGGGTGTTAGGCAAACGTGCTCAATCCCTTTCCCAAGGAGTTCTATAACGAATCATCACCTTTGAGTAAGTCTTGCCTTCCAATCCCATATTTGTGGATCGAGTGAGTGCCATATGAGATTCAATCAAGAACGTTTAAAGACTAGACTGTGGGTGCATGATGCATTGCAATTTTGCAAATGAAATCAATGATTCGATGTGGACACCAATAAATTGACGGTGATCAATGATCTTGAAATGAGACTGTAGTTTGATAATATAAGCTAGCAAACTGAAAGGCCACGTAAATGAAAAAGCTAGACAGAGATAGGAGGTACTTACTGTACGTAAACGGACAAGCAATTTCAAGACAGCTAGGTTCAAAGGGTGGGATGGATTATGAAGGTTTGGTTCTCGGGGGGGGGGGGGGGGGGGTCACTCATAAATATGTAAGCATAGCACGTGGGTTCAATAGAAGGAGTTTTTAAAATCCCTTTTTTACACATTTTTCACATACAATTTAGGGTACTGTATAAAGGAAAAATTAATAGATTGAATAGAAAAGGGCATGTTTTGTTCTTAAAAAATGTATAGATAAGGGGTTTTACAAATAGGTGTGGAATGCACATGATATAGTGTTCATATATAGTGACCCCCCCAAGGTTTCGTTGCGGCATGAAGGGCTTCTGAATCTTGATAATGATTTCGTCAACAAGCTAGATTGATATCTGGCATTGGTTGAAAGCTTACTTGCGAAAAATCAAGAAAAATAGGATCCACGGTAGCAGCCAACGAGTCAACTATGTTGCCTCGCACAAGGATGAGGGATAGAAGAACTAAGCCAAAACTATAGACATTTGTTGTCTTTGACGCAAAGAAGTTGCATAGTAAAAAGGGTCAACAAGGCTAAAATAAGCGATCTTAGGAGACAAATATTTTCTTAGCAATATGTTCTCGAGGGTTACATTGCCGAGCACCAAGCACTCTCCACATCATTCATGCAAGAACAATAGGGTCTGAGCAACATCCATTGCAATGTGATAGCAACCCGATAGCAATCATTCCAATCAAGTGCTTTCAAAAGAATCATTTCCAGAGATCCAGGCTCCATACATTCATAAACAAGCAGCATTTCTGATTTCTTCGTGCAATATCCAAGGAGTCAAACTAAATTTTATGATGAACACGGCTCAGTCAATATACTGCTGCAACAAGTTTGTTTGAAATTACAAAGAAATATTTTGGTGATCTCAAGAACCATACCTGAAGAGTTTTGTGGACACCCTGGAGGTAGAACGTTGTACACCGATCTTTCCAAACTAGTTCTGAGAGTCAGAGATGTTAAAGGGACTACGAGCTCTTGTGTCACTTGGATCAAGCTATGCCATGTGAAGGCGATATATTTGAAGCATATCATAAGCTTTTGAGTTGTTATAAGGATTTGATAACCATGGGAGGCACTGCAATTCCCTTGCATCCCAAGCTATGCCATGTGAAGGGGGTACATTTGAAGCATGTCATAAGATTTTGGAAGTTATAAAGATTTGATAGCTCTCGGAGGCACCAGGCTTCACTTGCATCCCAAGTTATGCCTTGTGAAGGGGGCACATTTAAAGCATGTCAAGTTAAGAGGAAGGAGGATTGCAAGGATTTGACATACCCCACATTTCACTTGTTGAAACCTATGGCATGCACCCACTGCTGCTTACCCCACATTTCACTTGCATCCCAAGCTATGCTATCTGAAGAGGGTATTTGGAAAGTTGTTAAGAGGAAGAAGCATTGCAAGGATTCCAAGCTATCCTTTTACATAATGTGGTAGAAAGCACACTATGCTTCAAGGAAGGAAACGTTAGGGGGTTTCACATCCGTCTGCGGACTCCGCGAACGGGTGAAACTGGGGCATTCTGCATGTCCCCTTGACGCCAAAAGCTGGATGAAGCTTAACCTTCTTTCATACCGGGCGGACGGAAATCTATATATAATAAATGCTCCACCAGTAGTTCAACGAAATTGGCTGGATCAGCTAATAAAGATCTAGTGCTAGGCCGCCCGAGATTTTACTTATGCAAGGGACGCTAGCACATCTTTTTTGGAAAGTTAGGCAAACAACGTCTTGGGCAGAGGTGCTAGGCCGCCCAAGATTTTACTCACGCCCGAACGTGAGTCAGCCGCTAGCACATCTTTTTTGGAAAGTAAGGCGAACGCAAGTAAAATGGGTTTTTCCCAAGCGCGCGAGTTCTCATTGGGTCACACTCCGCGGAAAAGAATCCCCAAAAGTTGATGCCGTTTCATCTTTAAGTGTGATGCCACTAAATTTTCTTAGTCATTTATGCTACACTGCGTGATTTAGGCGACGCGTTAACTGTGCAAACATAGGACCATCTCTGTTAAATCAGGGGGCATCATGCGAATTCACTTCTGAGAAGGCATGTTATTCTTTGGGATTTAGATTTCATAGACGTTTTCGTGACGGTAACAAAAATGGCGGAGGCAGAGCAGAATGTAATGCTTTGCACCGTCGCAAGATGAGCGTGCATCACGCAAGGATCAACAGAAGCTCCGTAGGTGCACATTCCCAAAGATTATGCTACTCATCGCAGCCTTCAAAACGCCGGAGCTTTGCTCTTCATTTTACATCGCTCATCAGATCTCAGAAACAACCTTTGGCCCGCATTTTGCAGGCTGCAAGCATCAAGCATGAGTTCATCTGCAGGTGCAGCTACAACCGCCCCATCCTCCTCGTCAACTGCACCCGAACTTGATGTGGGAATACACAGAGTTGTGCGCATACTAGTAAAAACTGTTTTATTCATTGATGATAGCTCGATTACATAGATGTGTCCATGACGGTTGACAACGGTTGTGCCGATTGGCATCACCGCTTGATTATTCTAATGCATGACCTTAATCAGGTCTTAATTCCAACACTCCCCCTTAAGACTGATAAGGTCTTTAAGAGTAATAGAGCGAGGATTATTGTGCAGAAAGAGATGCACCCCCAGTTTGGTGTGGTGCTTCGCATGGTTTATTCTAGATGCTATAATAATTACAAGTATGCAATGCAAATCTATCCAGGATCCAGTTCAGCATGGATTATTAGCAGCATAATTAATTTTGTGTTTAGTTTTCTTCTGATAACTCCAGTATCATCCACTATCTTCATTTCTAGAGCTTGAATCCATTTTCTCCCCCTCAAGCGAGAGAAATTGAAGATCATCGATGAAAACATCTTTGAAATAACTGCTGCATCACTGTTTGGCTTGATTGGAAGATAAGCTACTAGCACTATCAAATCGTAGCTGCCATGGAGTACAACAAAGAAATAGGTCGTGTAGTGCATTTGGTTGCCTGTGTCGCAATTGTCAGCATTTTCATCTTTCCCAGCCCAATTTGCATGTTGTACATCACTGCCGTTTGGAACATCTTCGCCATCTTTGTCGTGTCCTTGATCAGCAAGGCCTTCGTCAAAGTTTGCATCTTCATCTGCGTTATTTGCTGCCTCTTCATCACATATTGATGCATGAACATTGATCCCTTCGTCTGTTTTGCATCCAATGTTTGCTTTGGGAGCCTGATCCGCTATATAATCACAGATCTGTCTTGCAAAATCTGCTTCGTCTATCTCCCTAGGATGAAACGGCAATTTTATTGTCATGCAGAGATGCAGTGAGGTTTTCTTCTTGGCCTTGGAAATAACCCGCAGCACTGGATGATCCCTGATCACAAGATCATGCAGAGGTTTTGGAAGAAATTTCGTAGAAATAGTGTAGAGGTTACCATCAAACTTGTTCGTTTGTCCTTTCGTTGGCTGGAGACCGCCATTTGTGCTATCTTTATCTCCATTTGCAGGCAAGAGATGGTTGCCGTTGATGTTTATCACTCCTCTTTTGACAGGCGGGAGTTTGCCATCGTCTTGGATCTTTTCATGTCCTTGCTTTGGCAGGAGGTCCACTATTTCGTTATGTTTGACGTTCAGGGTCTTTGATTTGCGCTTCGCCTCTCCTCTGTTGGTCGGGAGTCCACCTTCAAGCTTGTGTGCTTTGCCTGTAGCCAGGTCGTCGAACTTTGCCATCTTTTCCTGTTGCAATATAGCAGATCGTTCATCAATCGTGTGGGATTGGGGCAGATTTGTTTCCGCGTGCAGATTATTATCTGCATGTGCTGCGCTTGGTAGGAGTGGGCCTGCGCCAGGGGCTTGCAGGTCTTTGTGTGATGCTACTCCTTGCATTGGCAGGAGTGCTCCTTCGAATGAGGCTTTTTGCCCGTCTTCTCCTCTTTGCGGCGGGAGGAGGCCTTCGTCTTCTTTGGGATCTTCATGCCCATTTTCTCCGCTGTTTGAGGGCTGGTGTCCTGCACCTATTAATGCTCCTCTGGCCGGGATCTCGCCTTGTTCTTCTCCTCTTTCTATGGGCGGGAGGTTGCCTCTGTGCAGGACTGCGTTATCTGCATTTGCTCCTTCATTGAGGAGAATCAACAGGCCATGCCTGTGGCAAAAGCGTGGCTGGTTTGGGCCCCAGCTGGCCTCTGATACCATGTGGGAATACACAGAGTTGTGCGCATACGAGTAAAAACTGTTTTATTCATTGATGATAGCTCGATTACATAGATGTGTCCATGACGGTTGACAACGGTTGTGCCGATTGGCATCACCGCTTGATTATTCTAATGCATGACCTTAATCAGGTCTTAATTCCAACACTTGATTTCGTTCCCTCAATTCTTAAAAAGCACAGAAAGGGTCTCGACAAGGTGTGCTCCTGTGGGATTTGAATGTACTTCTTGTATGTCAAACGTGATAAAAACTCGGTCGCAGCTCCGGCCGTGCCGGATTTCATTGCCTATTTGTCTGTTTCTCGATGCACCCGTTCTTGATTGAGCTCCTTATCGATCGATTACGTCGCATAACTGCTTATAGTTGGATCAACTTGGATGCTCCAAAGAATGTCATTGCTTTCTTGTCATGATACTTACACGTCTCTTTAAATTGCATCGATTGTACTGTAGGTGTTGAACGCTGTTCTAGATCCGGAATTTGTCAAGATCGTGGCAGATGAAGCTGCGCAACTTGCTGAGGGAGTGCCTCTCGTGGGATTAGCAATCAAAGCTGTCGCATTTCTTATTGGAAGCATTGGGACGGCCATGGGTAATAGAGGAAAGCGAGAAAGCGTCGTCAAGTATGCTCAACTCATCGATGGCAATCTCAAGAAACTCGGGGATGAGGATCTTCCGGATGAAAACGAGTCTCTGAACAAGACCTTGCAAGAGGCTCTTGTGATGCTCTTGGCTCATGCATGTGTTATACAAATCAATAGAGCGTCCTGGAGCAAGTCAGTCCCGCTTTTTCTCGTTGCACACCATGTTTTGCTTGTTCATATGATCGAATACTGTGATGTCCCTGGGCTGTGTCTGTGTGCGAGAGAGGCGCCCGGGGAGGGAGAGAGAGAGAGAGAGAGAAAGGTGAGTGAGTGAGTGTCTAGGTCGTGGTGTTCCGAATTATGTGTAAGTGCGCTTGCCACAACATTACCATACGCGCTTCGAATTTCAGTTCGAATTGCAGACGAACTTGTGATCGTAGCTTTACATTTTGAATGTCATAAGCAGACAACGATGTGGTGCGTTGTTCAGGGCTGTGCTATGTGTACAATGCGACGCCAGGATGCTCGATCAAATGGCTGCTCAACTGAGTCAACTCAACTTTGAACTCATCATGGCACTTAAGCAAGTCATTGCAGACCGTGTTCCGCATCCTGCCAACGATCTAATTGGTTTAGAAAAACGTACGGAGACGGTGCTGCGCTTCCTCAACGAACAGGCAGGAACCCGCGGAGTTGGCGTATATGGCGAAAGCGGGCTGGGGAAAACTACCCTCCTACAAACTGTGCGCCGAGACGTGGAGCGTCAAAAGAAACATGCGATCGCCTTCGTAGAAGTCGGGGAGAAACCTCCGGCGTTGACGCGATTGCAACAAGACCTGGTGTTCCAACTAGAGGGTAAGCAGGAGAAATTCACTTACGAGGCTCAGGGGCGACGGAGATTAGCTGAATGCAAGAAATCAAGGGGAACGAGGGGGCTTTGCTTGTTTGTAGACAATGTGTGGAAAGAGGAGCAATTGAAGGCGTTACTTCCTGAAGATCTAGCCAGCGTTCTTCCGGCATCGAGCTACCTGTTACAATCCTCCCGAAACCAAGCCGTGGCCAATGAATTGGGTAAGCTTTGCACACGCTCCATAGAAGAAATGGCGCAGATTGACATGCATAGATGGCATTCCGACCTCCGCTGTTGACAGAGAAAGAAACAGAGCAACTGTTCGTGCAGAGAGCTTAGCGGAAAGGGAAACCGCTGCACCGGTACGAGGTATGTGCATGGTCTGGTGGGCGTTCACGATGTGTTTCTCGCCATAGCCGGGGATTATCTCTTCACAGGTCACCCGTTCACTCTACAATACCAACTCCGCCCATTCCCTCTAAATTTTTGCACACTTCATTTCCAACTCCACTCGTTTCTCATTTTGCGACTCCCTGTCCTAACCTTACACTCGCTCTTCTCCTTCCTCACAGGTCCTTCATCCATCGGCGGGCAACAACGCATCTTTGCCACCAGCCCTCTTTAACCTCATCCCAACAGTGCAAAATCTTTGTTTAGCTGGATGCAGCAACCTCGCTCAGCTGCCATCCGCCCTCAGCAACCTTACCTCCCTCCCATCTCTCATCCTATTTGCATGCGACAGCTTGGCACAGCTTCCACCATCCCTAGGCAACCTCACCTCCCTGTTATATCTTAACGTATATATGCATCCAACTTGGCGGAGCTGCCAGCAACGCTCGGGAATCTCACGTCCCTGCAATCTCTTAACCTATCCTCGTGCACGAGCTTGGCAGAGTTGCCATCGACCCTCTCCAACCTCCGCAACCTTACTGCCTTGCCATCTCTTTACCTATGTGGATGTAACAGCTTGATGGAGCTTCCATCAACCATCGGCAACCTCACCTCCCTACTAAATCTTAAACTATCTAGATGCAGAAGCTTGACAGAGCTGCCATCGACCGTCGGCAACCTCACCTCCGTGCAATCACTTTACCTATCTCGATGCAACAACTTGGTAGAACTGCCATCAACCATCGGCAATCTCAGCTCCTTACAATCTCTCCACCTATCTTAATGCAACAGCTTGGAAGAGTTGCCATCCACCATCGGCAACCTCACCCCCCTAGAATTGCTTGACCTATCTGAATGTAGCAACTTGGCTGGGGTGCCACTCGGATGCAAAAACTTGGTCAAAAGCTGCCATCGGCCCTCGATAAGCGCACTTCCCTTGAATCTCTTCACCTATTATAAGGCTGTGCCAACTTGGTGTAGCTGCCATCAACTTTGCCAACTTGAGCTTCTTGCAAATCTTTGACCCTTGAAATATCCTTCTTATAGATCTTCCAGCGTTGGCATATCATTAGGCATTCACTATGCATGTGTATTCAAGGGTATTTAAAACCCCCCCTACGTATAATTTTTAGTAAGCTGTACACGCCCCTTCTAACCTTATTCCTATCCATCATTGCAATATGGTAGCCCTCTCCAGTGTTCACCAAAAATCGAGGTTTAATGCCGGGTAAATTGTTAAATTTAGAAAAAACCCTTAAGATTTTGAGAGAGAAGGTTTTAGAATTTTAAATTTTAAGGCCATTTCAGTTATTTTTTGGTGAAAAAACTTGCAAAATCTTGAAAAAAACCTTGTAAATTTTGAAGTTGAATGCTTATGTATTGGTAACCAAAAATGCTTTTGGTGAACACTGACCCTCTTGTCCACCTTTTCTCTTCATGTGGACAATAGAATCCATGTGAGGCAAAAGAAAATATATTAAATGGGGCTTCATATATTGATTTAAGAATAAGGTTCATCATATCATTAGCGTTATCCCCATCTTACCAAATCCATGCACCATCTATTCCTCAAGATCATGACAAGCCTCATAAAAGCATTGTAACATTTAAAACAAGAGAATTAACCTCAATTAAAGAAGGGATATTCTTAGAAATTATATCACAGATTCATCAAATCCAAACACTTTGAAAGAAAGCATATCATTTGGCCTAGCATGTTTTTGTAAATGCCTTTAAAAAGTTACAATTTTGTCCATTTTGGCACCATTCTTGGGTTGTTAAAATGATGAAAATGGTTGGTGATAAATGCCCAAAGTGGTCCACATTTAAACAATTAATGAAGTATTTCAAAGAGATTTAGAGAACTTGCCATCGGCCCTCAACAAGCTTAACTCCTTGTGATTGCTTTGATTGAACAAGTCCGTGTAAGATGCAAGGCTGTGATGTTCGCATCTGATGTGTGTGTTTTATAAACCAATACATCATATTGCAGGTCAATCTCATTTTTTCATGTTCCACACTCAACCCTGATGCTTTGCTTGTTCATATGATCGAATAATGTGATGGCCCTTGGCAGTGTCCGTGCATAGGCGCACACGTCGAGATGTGTGTGTGTGTGTGTATGAGAGAGAGAGAGAGAGAGAGAGAGAGAGAGAGAGAGAGAGAGAGAGAGAGAGAGAGTCTTTCAGAATGTCTCAACCCACAAAGATAGAAGGATGTGCCCTTTCAAGTATATTACACCTACCTCATATGAGAGGAAGGATTTTCGACTTATGTGTGAGTGCACTTGCCACGAGATTACCATACACCTTCAAATTTCAATTTGAAAACTAATGTGCACATTGGCAATTGTTTGACAGACAAGCTTGTGATGGAAAACTAGTCAATGCTTCACATTTTGACTGTTAGATGTAGGCAATTATATTACAATTTGGGTGTCCACATTAAATTCTGAGGGATCATGGGGCTGACATTTCATTAATGTCCCCTACCATGCTTTGACACCTACAACTCAATAAGCCTCCCATACCCCTGTAACTCAATAAGCCTTCCATGTCCTTGTACTTCAACATATGCCATACAATAGGGCAAGGTCACGTTTATTTAGGTCCTTTGTGAGTTTGCTTGCTACCATACCATCACTTTTGCCTTATTTTTTCCACTCTCATATCCCTAAGCCTAGTTTCACCGAGTTCCTCTAGATTGATTAACTTGTCGTTGACAAGAGCCTCTTCCATCACTCTTAGCTTGTAAGCTTGCCATTAGATATTCCATAGGCATGATCTCTACGCCAAATCTAGACTTGAAGTAGTGCAATTCGTTGCAACTTTGTAAGATGCGTGATTCGCCCACAATGCTGCCATTAACTTATGTTCCTAGTAATTTTGACTAGCCTCTATGGCTCATGTCAAGATGTTCTAGAGAACCTTGTTAGTGCTCTCAGCTTCGCCATTTGGTTGAGGACAATATGGAGTCGATTTCTTATGAATTACTAGGAACTAAATAATCTTAAAAAAGTATTCTTTTTGGCAACTAAAAGCGCCCGAAGAGTACTTTTGTTCTCAACTCAGAAGGATTTAAATATAGTTAACCCCTCTATATCACGTGCGTTCAAGGCCTTAATCCACCTTGTTTCTATTCAAACTCTGAATAACCCTTTAATTGGAACCATTCGGTAGGTAAGAAACATGCAAAAAAATATATTTAAAAAACCCCTTCTATTGAACCCACATGCTATGCCTACATATTTATGAGTGACCCCCCCGCCGCCCCCCCCCCCCCCCCCGAGGTTCTGAATAGTATATGAAAGAAAGTTACCACCCTCATATACTAAATGCTACATTAGCATAGTCTCTAATAATAGATTATCTAGGCTGGTGCTGCCAACCCACCCCCCCCTCTCTCTCTCTCATGCTCGACACACCACCTCCAGTTTCATGTGGTGCCTAGTTTCGTCCACTCTATCATGCTCTCTCTCTCTCTCTCTCTCTCTCTCTCTCTCTCTCTCCCTCTCTTTCCTGCTCAACATACCATCTCCAATTTTATGAGGCACCCAGTTTCATGCTGTGTGTGTGTGTTTAAAAAATAGAAACCTATTAACAACACGGCACACGATGCTCAGATAAAGGTGGATAAAATGTTTTTTAATATATTGTTATATAGATTCTCATAACATATGAGTACTTGACTAGTATAAAAAAGTGTCGAATCCATCCAGTAGCCTAGGCTCTAAGGTTGGGGTCCACTTACCTATCACCATACACTGAAAACCAATTGTTAGAACAAATTTGGCATCATGTGGGAAGACAGGTAATGCCTGTGTTCCCCGGCTTGTTATCACTTATACCAAAGAGACTTAGAACTACAGGCAGATTCTAAATGTATATAAAAAAAGAACCGGATGTTATAAGTTCCCTAATATTTCTTGCATTTTGCTTTTCGATACAAAAATGGTCTAGTTCTATTCTCTTGTCCAATTGTTTCCATTTCGCTTCGTGCATCCTCCAAATTTTGAGAGATAAAGGCCATTTTGGTAGGGTCTATGATTGTGGACATCCTAGTGGTCCTACAAAATTTGTTTGAGTTCGTCACCAAAATTTCCTATCAAATTCAAGTATCAACGAAATCAGGAGAGTGGTCCATCTCTTAAAAACAATTTATCAGAAGAAAGAGGGAAGTTCATAACCAAGATTGAGAAACCAATTGAGTATGTTTGTGTAGGATGGAGGGTTAAATTGAGTAAAGATATATGGATTCATGTAGGGGCGTCATCCACACCCTTGTTAGAAAAAAAGAACCATTAGCAGCCTCGTTTTGAGTTTGAGTGGGGTATTTTAAGTGAAGCAGTCATCTTGGGGGGTACTCTGTGCCATTATTTACAAAGAAAAAATGTTAGGGGGTACTCCGCTCCCTTAAAAATGTTTTTTGAAATGGGGGGTATTCCACGCCCATATACTAGACACGAAACTTTTATTGAAAATAAAGCATTAGAAACATTAAAAAATCCTTTGTAAATGGGGGGTATTCCATGCCCATGTGAGGAAGGTGAAAAATTAAAGGGATGTTGATCATACCATGATGGAATTAGCTACAAGTCGATAATTAGCAATAAGTATGCTAGAATGAAATAATTTGAATACATAACTTGATAAGATTAAGAGGGAATTATTTTTTGACACCCCTATTTGCACATAAAAAATTAGAGATGGGCGGTATTCCACACCCATGGACTAGAAATACAAGTTAGTGATTAACAAATGTAAACAAAGCTCATAGCCATTTTTAGAATCTTTAATTAAAGCTAAAAGAGAATCATATAGAGCTTTTGGAAAAATAAATTCATGGAGGGTGCTCCATATCCCAGGCTCATTTCAGCATAATGTTTAACAAAAACAAGATTATATTAGCCCATACAAATAACTGTAAATCAATATTTTAGGGATGCACTTATTATTTTTTCTGAAGCCCATGCTAACATAAGCAAGTGATCCATAGTTTGTAAAAAGAATTATGACAAGCAAATTACTTTAAGAAAGTTGTTGAGAGCTAAAAAGAGATTTACTTTAAAAAGAAAAGTTTAACCAGACTAATCACCCATTACAGGAATTATTGAAAAAGAAGGGGGAAAAAAAAAGGCACTTTAAGGACAGTACATAGGAAACAGAGAAAATACGTAAATAACTAAGGGTCCAAGAGGTTAGATGCCAATAACCAAAACAAGAGCGGAGTACTAAGGTACAATGTGAGATGAGAATAAGAGATGAAATCAAAACACATAAGTGTTCTCCTTGCAATGTATTACATCGACCATTTTCCTAGCAGTCATCCCCAAGAGGCCCGGCCTAGTAGATCATAATCGAGACCAAATAAGTGGAAGACAAGTAGAAGACAAGTAGAAGTTGCATCAAGAGAAGCCATAGGTGGAGCAAAGAAGGAAGGGATGTTCTATCTCTATAAATACTAAATAGTGTCGGGCGGAGCCTGCCTATAGTGTCGCAAAGCTATGTTGTGGGGAATGCCAACCATTGCAAGCTGCTTATAACACTTATTTCATTAATTTTGGACTTGTCAATGTACAAATTCATTTTTACATATACTTTTGGACTAGTTTTCAGATAAAATTTAAGAAAAACCCAATCTTCAAAGCACATATAAAAACATAAAAACAAGCATTTTTTAATATATTTTCCAAGGAGATGAAACTAAAATTATAAAATTTAACGCAGCCTAGATAAGTTACATAAAAAAATAAAATTCAGCAGTTGTAAACTCTCTTAATGTTTAATAGTGTTAATAAACACCTTCAAAAGTTATAGTATTAAAGAAACTCCCACCATATTTATAAAGGTCTTGACAAACACCAAAAGTTACAATAAGCCTGAGATAAGTTACACAAAAAAATAAGATTTAGTAATTATAAACTCTCTTAATATTTATAATAGTGTTTAGGAAACACTTTCAAAAGTTACAAGTGGAAGTAGCAAACTCTCACAATATTTATAAAGGTGTTGAAAAACACCAAAAGTTACAATAAGTGTCTCACTGGAAGGCAAATCTATTTTCAAGACTCTAGCCTAAATTCAACCCATTGAAGAGCTAAGCTCATCTCATCCTCATCGATGTAGTTAAAATTATAGAAGAGAAGTAAGGATTGATGAATTTTCTATTTTCAAGACTCTAGCCTAAATTCAACCCATTTAAGAGCTGAGCTCATCTCATCCTCATCGATGTAGTTAAAATCATAGAAGAGAAGTAAGGATTGATGAATTTTCTCTTGCATAACACTTTGTTTATTCCGAATGGCTTGCACTTCCTGGGGTGAAAATCTTCCATAACGAGCCACACGCGAAGATATCTCACTTTGAAAGTCTATCAGCTCTCTCCTATATGACTGCAATTTATCTATTTCAGTAATAGCCATACTTATTTTTCTTTTCTCTTCATTCTCTAAGCCCTTCTGACAAGCAAAGTCATCCTTCTCGTATTGGGTTAATGGAGCTGGATTTCGCTTTCTCTCCTCTCTCTTTCCTTGGTTCTCGGCAATCCATACTTTGATGCTGCTAATGGCTTGCTCGACAGAATCGATTACTTTAAAAAGATCCATAAAAACGAGAGGAGGAAGGTAACGAGAGTGAGGAAGGTAGCTAGAGGAGGTAAAGCAAGATGAAAGGAGTATGCTTGAGAAGAGGAGGTAAGGCTGCGGGCAAGATGGAAGGAGCAAGCTTGAGGAGAGGAGAAAGGTAAGAAGAGCAAAGTGGAAGAAGTGTTTGCTGTGGGTGAGATATAGAAGACGAACGACTACTAAGGGATTTATAGAACTACAGACTCATAATGTGAGATGAAAAATTTAGGATAAAGAATTGGTAGAGGCTGAGATGACTAGATTATCTGAAGTAATAGATGCAAGACCGTAATGCGAGACATGTGAGACATGTAAGACAGTGAGTACATTGAAATCTATAAAATAAAATGATGGGATGCAAGACCGTAATGCGAGACATGTGAGACATGTAAGACAGTGATCAGTACATTAAAATCTATAAAATAAAATGATGGAACACAAGAATAACATAATTATTAGAATCTCATCATGAGATATTTTTTTAATATAATATAAGTTAGACTTGCTGATGCAAGATCGTAATGCGAGACATGTGAGATGATAGATTTTGAGTACATTGAAATCTATAAAATAAAGTGATGGAACATAAGAATGATATAATTATTAGATTCTCACCATAAGATATTTATTGTTTATAATAAATTAGACTTCCAAAAAAGTAAAACCGATTTAATAAATTTAGAGAGGTGAGTTGTCCTTTGAGTGAAGTAAAAAATAAAAGACTGTAAATGTGAGAGATACATGAGATGATAGATTTTGAATCGGTTTAAATCTATGAAATAAAGTGATTGAAGACAAGAATAATATAATTAGACTCCCTTCTTTCGTCCATCCTAGTCCTTCTACAAGCACATTCTTCGTTTATCACTCTTAATTTATCATATCTCCACCCACCATGGATGTCATTGGCATCGTCGGAGATGTGGAGTCTGAAATCAATAGTCTCAAACAATGGGTTGCTGACCAAGGAGAAAGGAGAGACGCAAGAATTCGACAAGGCTTTCCACTCACACGGATGGAGAGAGAGGAATTCGATGCATAGAGGCAGACAGAGAGGAAGGAGACTCAGAAAATAGCAGAGAGCGAAAGACTTTTACAATGTATTATAAAAGCACGATAAGATCTCTTGGACTTCTTAAGCAACCTACGTTATCGAAGCACTCAGTATGGCCGATTTGATCGGGATGCTGAAAGAACAATAAAGGCCTCCTAAAGAGATTATAAAGAAACAATCTGCGACTGTTTGAATTTCTTCCTTCATTGTAATTATGTTGATGATACGGAAGTGGAGTCCGTGGAAGATTGGATTGTTGAGAAGATAAGAGATACTAATTATGAGATCTTGTAGTGTGATCTCGGCCTCTGTGGCCTGTCCAGTGACTATTTGAATTTCTTCCTTCATTGTAATTATGTTGACGATACAGAAGTGGAGTCCATGGAAGATTGGATTGTTGAGAAGATAAGAGATACTAGTGATGAGATCTTCTAGTGTGATCTCGGCCTCTGTGGCCTGTCCATCATGATTGCTTGAATTTCTTCATTCATTGTAATTATGTTGAGGATATGGACGTGGAGTCTGTGGCCTGTCCATCATGATTGCTTGAATTTCTTCCTTCATTGTAATTACGTTGAGGATATGGACGTGGAGTCTGTGGAAGATTTGATTGTTGAGAAGATAAGAGATACTAATTACGAGATCTTCTAGTGTGATCTTGGCCTCTATGGCTTGTAATAGTTTTGTATTCTCTGTAACAAGTCTAGTAGGGCTGAGTAGATCATATTAGAATTGCTAATACAATTTATTTTTTTAGAATTGCTAATACAATAATAATACAAATTGAATAAATATCATAAGTAAATATCCTAATGTATTGTAACATTTAACATAAGTTTAAAAAACACTATCATTAGTCAATACAAACAAGATAAAAATATTCAAGGACTCATGTTTCTTTCTACATGTTTTACATTGAGATTCTACTTCTTGTGTGGATGGTGTACATTGAGATTCTACTTCTGGTGCAATCGGGATAGACTCAATCTCTTCCTCCTTTGCAAGATGTGATGTTGTAGATGCACATTGAGTCTCTACTTCTTGTGTAGGAAGAATGCATTGAGTCTCTAATTCAAGTGGAGACTGTAATGCTTCTACTTGAGGCTATGATGCAAAAGGAGGCTGAATTGTCTCTTGTTTTTCCTTGGCTCCCTCAGGTTCTTCATTGAGTCCATCATGTTGTTTCCCAATGGTAGCAGTTAGGTAGTGAATAGTCTTAGCCATAAAATCTTGTAGCTCGAGCTTTGTATATGCTTCTATTGAGACATGTTCAAAAATTTCATTGAGGAACAACATGAAGTTGTAGGCAATTCTCCACCCACTACTAAACTTGTCTTTTTGCTCCACTGCGAGGCATGTCTGGAAATTTGATTGGTCTTGATGCTTCCTGATTTTCATAATCGTAGATACTAACTTGTTTGCAGACCTGTCCATCATGACATATGACAAAGTGAATTTGTGTAGTAAATAGTAAGATGCATGTTCATAATGATATGATAAAAGAACACTTACTTGAACACCCCGTGAAATCCTGTAAATGAATTGACAAACCAACAATGGTTGTCATCAAGATCCCATACTATCAGGCTCCAATATGAGCTACATCACCAATAAAGAGCGATAAGATTTATCACAATATTAAGTATTAATTAACACAATATTGCAAATAAAAGAGTAAAAGAAAGATTGAGACGATACTTACTTCTCATAATATGGCATAAAGACAACTAGCATGCCATCCAAGTCTAAAGGTTGTAGCATTGAACAAACATCATCTACTGTCTTCTTGGTATCACTAAGTACAACTGAAAGGAGAGAATCGAGCATACACACACGATTCTATACTGATCTAGGAAAGTGAGATATAACCATACTGCAGCAATAAATAAACAAATGTTAGAAGCAAATTGAATCAAATGATTGAAGTATCAAGCCAAGAGATGTTCATATCAAACCTGAGGATGGCCATCATGACTTTGTCATTAGCCTCTTGCAAAGGGTCAGAGAGGATTGTAACTTCCTCGCTACCAAATGTCAAAACACGAGGTCACTTGCTAATGATAACCCTAACCTCAAAAGAGCCCCCCATTTTGTCCAATACAGCGGTTACATTAGGACAACTTATGGTCATAGCAACCAATGTTTCCTCTGGATGCTCATCTATCAATAAATTCCTTAATGATAGATGAGCAAGGAGCAAAAAGCACTTATATCCGACTCTCCACCCACAACTGTGGTCATCATTCTGCTTCGCTGCAGGGCATGTTAGATACTCTATTTGATCTTCTAAGTCACCTTCCATTTGCATAAGTGCGTCTATAGCACCTACCAACACATCAAAATAGATAACATAAATGAATGTGCGCATTGCATAGGATGCATCTCATTGACATAATTATGACACAAGTAGGTTATACTTACTCTGACACACTGCCATGGATAGATGCTATTGAATTGACAAAGAAACATTGCTTGGCTAAGATGACTATGTTACATAGTCCCACTCTACCAATGGTGGTATGTAATATTTTGTCAAGGAGTTGATGAATGTCATCCGGTGATATTTCATAAACAAAGAAAAGCTGAGGCCTCTCCCAAGCAGTGTCGTCGGACAAAAAATCATTCAATAAAACTCCCTTGCACTCAACACTCTTTCCAGACTCTGAAATGATTTCATGTATGAAAAAAAAGCCCTTGTTCAAAGTTTTTTATTTTCTGAGAGTGTGCTTATTGATGACTTTTTGTGCATATGCATACACATTTTCCGGAATTTCACTTGTCATAGAAGGAGTAATTTCAAATCCATCATCTTCTACCTTCACCCATTTATGTGCCCAAGCCTTTTGTTTAGCCGACGGTAAAGCTGATGCCATCTGCCTCACAATGCTATGATCAATTTTACATTGGCTAATTGGAATATTTTTTTCTGCCAACAAATATTCAATTGCACTCTTTATTGCATCACACTTGACCTGTTGGATGATGCAATCTTCCATGCAATGATCTTTATCCTTTTTGCCAAAAAACCATTCTTTGGACATTAATTTCTTTGCAGCAAGACTTGCGTATTTGTCTGGTAAGTTTCTTAGAGGCCTCCACATCCGAGCTGTCATCTCTTTTTTCTCAATCTTCTTTGCCTTGTCTTTAATCAATGATGGAGCCTCATATGTGACATCTCCCTTCTCACATGCAAGACACATGTCTTTGATCTGATGAAAAACTTCATCACTACGGAAAAGTATGCTTGTGTAGTCTTGATACCTATCCCTTACTGTCTTAAAGCTTGTAATCACCTCTGTTCTTTCCTGCTTTCCCCTTGGCACAATGGCACTCAAGCATGTGTAGAAGTCAACAAGATTATCCGCTTCCACTTTAGTTGCAGTTCTTTTGAGAGTGGTCACAGGAGAATGAAAAGTTCTCCATATGGTCCTAGCTTTGAGCAACATCTCTGAAGTGAAGGTGATCTTTCGTAGTGCATGAATGTCATGATTAAGTCTTTCCGACTCAATCAAATATTTTGTCTCGTTCTTGAAGATACAAATGCATGCAGAATAGTAGTGAAATTGAGGCACACTCGTGAAGGTTTGATAAGTAATTTCTCCTTTGTTGTATGCCTCTCTAGAGTGCTCATTACAAGCATAGGCATAGTGCTGACCATCTATTGCCTCAAATGTGCAATGAGCGAAGAAATTTCTCTTAGCATCCTTTATATGTCGTTCTCGATCATTCACTGAACTCTGTCCTTGCAGTGAGGGAACTTGTTTTCCGAGGAACTTAGTGAATTGCATCTGAAAATCTATAGGCTGAGAGAAATTGATGGATTGACTATAATCTCCTTTGATTGGCCAAAATGCCGTTAGACAGAGTACCAAATTAGAAACAACTGGTTTTTTTCCATCAATCAAAGCCTGAAAAATGTCTTCAACATAGACAATATCTAAGGTCCTGTTGTTGGTGAAGACACTTGCTTTGACCATCATTGAAGCATGTATAACTTGAGTCTTCTGGCCCCACATATATCCTAGATCCTCATCTGTCACAGCCTCATTTAAGCGAAGATTTAGGTTCTTCATTGATAACATTTCTGCTTCTAAATCTGACTCCATTTCAAGACCCTCCGCATCCTCTTCGTGTTCTTCCTCTTCTCTTCTTTGCCCTTTCTTTGTATATGGACGACCTCTTTTTCGAGTTATAGGACTTGGAACTGTAGCTCGTGAAGCACTTGCCTTTTGTATTTGATGTCTTTTTAGGGGCTCTATGTGAACCGCTTTCGATCGCCCTACTTCTTCTTCTATTGCCTAAACTTCAGGTATACTTAAGGGCTTCACTTGTTCTGTTATTCCATCAACTTCATGAGTTACACCATCTAAGTGAGTAATACCATGAACAAGAGATGTGTGTGCATGTCCTGTCTTATTTGATGCATGTCGTGTCTCAGTCAATTCAATTTCTGCCTGAGATGCATGTGCATGTCCTGTATCATCTGATGCATGTCGTGTCTCCACCAATTCAGTTCCTATCTCAGATGTAGATCCCTTGTAAGCATCCACGTGTACAAGACCCTCATCCAATGCTACAATGTGTTCTATCTCATCCACTCCACCATGAACTAGGTCTACATGGCGTGTCTCATCACTTCATTTCTCATGTGTGGATTCTTGCACCTTAGGTCCCTCCAATGAAGTTGAACCTTGTTCAATGACACCATAAAAGTATTCAAGGATAATCTTTGATTGCATTTTTCTTGCTTCCTTAATGGGAAATTCCTCCCACACATGTTCGAGGATCTCCAATGCAGAAACCAATTCAGGAAATCTAGGCGCTTTTGGCGACGGCATCACAAAGTGCATTGTATCTTTCTTAGAAAGAAGAAACAATTTGTTGCTCATTCTTGACTTTGTGTAAATCATCATTGTACTGCTATCTTTTTCAATTTTTATTCCTAGTAAGGTGCCCCCTTGAATCAAATTGCTCTTTGAGAAAGATACATTTGATGCCCACTCATCTTTCTCCAACTCTCTCTTTGTCATCACTAGAATGAGATTTCCTTTACTCAATACCAAGGACCATGATTTCTTTGTTGTATCAACAACGGTCCAGTTTGTGAAGTCCTTTGGGGCATAAATTCTTCCATTGTATTTCAGTGTCATACCATTGACAAATGCTGTAGCCTCAAGATCCATTCTATATTAAAGCACAACAAAAATTTTAGGTACTTTGACAAACTACAATTACTTTGATAAATCAAAAGTACAATGAGTCCTATTGATACACCTCAAGTTTTTATTCTTCCCAATCGTATAAGTGTCAATTTCATGCTTTGGGAATAGCCTAAAAGGCTTTATAAGGCTTAGACACATGCATAAATGTGAAAAAATAAGGATTTACAATGAACTCGTGGATAGTGTAAAATGAAATAAAGTACAATCGAATACGAATTTGAAGTCTGTTAGGAATATAAGTGCAAAATGCTCTGTCAACTCCCACAACTGATATAAGTGTAAAATGCTCTGTCAACTCCCACAACTGGTACAAATATAATCTACTCTGTCTAGTCCCTTAACTGATTCAACTATAATTTGTCGTGTCCACTGATACAACTTTCAATCATTTTGAAAGTTTAAAAACCTTGATCGTTGCTTAAATGGTAGGGTTGTTGTGAGTGTGAAACCGAATGTGAATGAATGGACTGACTCCGATTAGGAACTAGTCGGGAAATTTTGAGCATGGCTTTGATTGGTTTTTTTGGAGTTCTCTCCTCTAAGGACAAACTAATCTATGCTAATCTAGACTACACCAACTGTCGAAGCGAAGAAAAGCAAGAAATAATTTATTTTCCATTGTTCTTTTTAATATGCTTAGGTTGCGAATTAAAAGCAAGAAATAATCTATTTTCCATTGTTCTTTTTAATATGCTCAAGTTGCGAGTTTAAAAAAGATAAAATTTTTATTTACAAAAACTAATTTACTTATAACTCATAAGAATTGAACATTCACATTAATAAGAAGTTAAGATCTTAATAAATTTGAATTTAAATAATAAAAACTACAAATTTAATTTGACTCCAAACCCTAAACCCTAAACGCCAAACCCAAAACCCAAACCCTCAAATCTTAAAACCTAACCCCAAATCCTGAACCCTAAACCCAAACCCCCAAACCCTGAACCCTAAACCCAAACCCCCAAACCCTATACCCTAAACCCAAATCCCCAAACCCTAAACCCTAAACCCTAAACTCCCAAACCCTAAACCCAAACCCCAAACCTTAAAACCCTAAAACCTAACCCCCAAACCCTAAACCCAAAACCCAAACCTCAAAACCCTAAACCCAAACCTCAAAACCCTAAACCCTAAACCCAAACCCCCAAACCCTAAACCCTAACCCCCAAATCCTAAACCCTAATCCCTAAACCTTGAATCCCAAAACCTAAACCCTAAACCCTAAACCCTAACCCCCAAATACTAATGCCCTAAACACTAACCCCAAACCCAAACCCTAAACCGTAAACTCCTAACCCCTAACCCCAAACCCTAAGCCCTAACTCCCAAACCCTAAACCCCCATCCCCAAACCTTAAACCCAAACCCCCAAACTCTTTTTTAATTCAAATTAAATTAAATAAGAATTTAAAATTCACAATCATAAGAAGTTTAAATTTTGACAAAGTAAATTCTTATGTTTGAAATCACAAAATTTGAAATATAAATAAATTCAATTTAACTTAAAGTTTATGAAAAAATAACGTAAAATTAAGAAAATAAGACTTAAAATAAAAATTTTAATATTTACCTAGAAGAATATATTAATTCTCCCTAAAAAGAAATAAATTAAAGTAATAATAACGAATGTAAGTTAAACTACTTTTAAAATTTTTAAAAATGTAATAAAATTAAAATTATACTCTCTATATTCCAACACAAAATGCATTTTTTAAAACTATATTTCAAAAAATTTAATTGAGAAATTAAACTAGTAAATTGAAAATGGAAGTGAAACTCATTTTAAATTTAAAAAAAAAGAAAAATTTTAAATTCAAGTTTCCACAAGTTTTCCTTTTCGCACACGTTTGTCTTTTCACACTTTTCAAGTTTCCACACGTTTGCTTTTCAAACATAAGGTTGTCTTTTATCACAATTTTCAAGTTTCCACATGTTTGTCTTTTCAAACACAAGGATTCACAGTTTAAAAAAAGGCGGTAAATTTGAAATTCAAGTTTCCACATGTTTCTCTTTTCAAACACCAAGGTTTATAGTTTTGTTTGTTTAAGTTTCGACTAAATCACACACCAAGATAGATAGTTTTGTTTGCAAGTTTCCACACATTTACATTCTCCTTCACTATCTCTCCTCTAATATGCCTCATTGATCGTAGCTCCCAAATTCTTCCATCAAAACATCTCTCCTTTATCCCTCCTTGATCGTCGCCCACTCATTTCTCCTCCTCATTGGTAAGATTTTCTATCTCTGATCGTACTTTCTCTTGCGCCCTCCCTCTCTAAATTTTCATCTCTCGTCCATCTCTCGTCAATCTCTCTCATCTCCTCTCTTCTTCTTCTCTCTCTCTCTCACGCTAGTATGCTTCTCTCTTCTTCTTGTCTCTCTCTCTCTCTCTCTCTCTCTCTCTCTCACTCTAGTACGCTTCTCTCTCTCTCTCTCTCGTCTCTCCTCTCCCTCTCTTTTTCTCTTCTCTCTCTGTCTCTTTCCTCTCCTTTTTATTTCCTCTTCCCTCTACTCTCCGTTTCCTCTCATCTTTATTTACTCTCTCCCCTCTTCATTTCCCCTCTCTCTCGATCTCTCTCTTCCACTCTCTCCTCTCTTTTTTTCTCTCTCTCTCTCTCTCTCACTTGTGCACTACGCCTCTCTCTCTTCTCTCTCGCTCTCGTACTCTCTCTCCCACTATCTTTCTCTACTCTCTCTCCCACTCACCCCCCCCCTCTCTCTCTCTCTCTCTCTCTCTCGCGCGCTGCCGCGACAGCATGCCCCTCTCTCTCCCTCCCACTCTCTCTCGCTCTCCTACTCTTTCTCTCCTCTCTCTCCCACTCCTCTCTCTCTCTCTCTCTCTCTCTCTCTCTCTCTCTCTCTCTGCCCACTCCCCCCCCTCTCTCTCTCTCTTTCTCGCACGCTGCCACGGCAGCATGCCCCTCTCTCTCCCTCCCACTCTCTCCTCTCTCTCCCCACTCTCTCTCTCTCTCTCTCTCTCTCTCTCTCTCTCTCGCTCTCCTACTCTATATTTCTCTCCTCTCTCTCCCACTCCCCCCCCCTCTCTCTCTCTCTCTCTCTCTCGTGTGCTGTCGTGGCAGCGTGCCCCTCTCTCTCTCCCTCCCATTCTCTCTCTCTCTCTCTCTCTCTCTCTCTCTCTTACTCTCTCTCTCTCTCCCCCCTCTATCTTTCTCTCTCTCCTTTCTCTCCTCTCTCTCCCACTCCCCTCTCTCTCTCTCTGTCATGCGCTGCCACGGTAGCACGCCCTCTCTCTCCCTCCCTCTCTCTCTCTCTCTCTCTCTCTCTCTCGCTCTCCTACTCTCTCTCTCCCTCTCTCTCTCTCTCTCACCCCTCTATCTTTCTCTCTCTCTCTCTCTCTCTCTCTCTCGCGTTGCCGTAGCAACACACCCCTCTCTCTCGCGCTCCCTCCCACTCTCTCCTCTCCCTCCCGCTCTCCTACTCTCTCTCCCACTCTATCCCACTCCCCTCTCTCTCTCTCTCTTTCTCTCTCTCTCTCTCTCTCGCGTGCTGCCCGCCCCTCTCTCTCACGCTCCCTCCCCACTCTCTCCTCTCTCCCTCCCACTCACTCTCTTTCTCTCTCTCTCTCTCTCTCTTTCTCTCTCTCTCTCTCTCTCTCTCTCTCTCTCTCTCTCTCGCTCTCCTACTCTCTCTCCCACTCTATCCCACTCCTCTCTCTCTCTCTCTCTCTCTCGCTGTCGCGGTAGCGTGCCCCTCTCTCCCTCCCACTCTTTCTCTCTCTCTCTCTCTCTCTCTCTCTCTCTCTCTCTCTCTTGCTCTCGCTCTCTTACTCTCTCTCCCTCTCTCTCTCTCTCTCGCCCCTCTATCTTTCTCCCTCTCCTTTCTCTCCTCTATCTCCCACTCCCCTCTCTCTCTCTCTCTCTCTCTCTCTCTCTCTTGCTGCCGCGGCAGCCCGCCCCTCTCTCCCTCCCTCTCTCTCTCTCTCCCTCTCCTACTCTCTCTGCCCCCCCCCCCTCTCTCTCTCTCTCTCTCTCTCTCTCTCTCTCTCTCTCTCTCTCTCGCCCTCGCCCCTCTATCTTTCTCTCTCTCTCTCTCTCTCATGCGCTACCACGACAACATGCCCCTCTCTCTCGCTCTCCCTCCCACTCTCTCCTCTCTCCCTCCCACTCTCTCTCTCACTCTATCCCACTCCTCCTCTCTCTCTCTCTCTCTCTCTCTCTCTCTCTCTCTCTCTCTCTCGTGCGCACGCTGTCGTGGCAGCACGCCCCTCTCTCTGCCTCCCACTCTCTCGTCTCTCCCTCCCACTCTCTCGTCTCTCCCTCCCTCTCTCTCTCTCTCTCTCTCTCTCCTCTCTCTCTCTCTCTCCCGTCTTTTTAACGAGTCCATTTGTACAGGTCTTCCACCTAGTTGGCTAGAAAATACCATAGTACCCATACACAAGTCGGGGGATCCTTTGGAGGCGTCGAACTACAGGACCATTATGATTGGCCATGTCATGGCCAAGATTTATGCGACCATTCTAGAAGGACATATAAATGACCATGCCGAGGCGACAGGCATGAGAGCTAGAGGGCAGGCAGGATTTCGTGCAGAGCACTCGACTCTAGATCATATCTTCACACTCAGGGCTTTGATTGAGGAGGCGAAGTCACGTAAGCAACGGCTCTATTGTTGCTTCGTGGACTTCAGAAAGGCATTTGACACTGTGCCGCGTTTCAGACTCTTCCAACGACTCCGTGACTTGGGATTCAATGGGGAGATTCAATGGGCGATCATGGCCTTGTATGAGAGAGTCACAGGTAGAGTCAGGACACGGGCGGGGCTGTCGGGGGAAGTACGCAGTACGATAGGGGTGAAGCAGGGGTGTCCTTTGTCTCCGACACTCTTTGGTCTCTATATCGATGAGTTAGAGATGTACATACAGACGATGGGTGGTACAGGTTCTTTACTGGCAGGATCCACGATACTGATTCTCCTCTATGCAGATGACGTGGTTCTTATTTCTTCCTCCCAGCAGGGTTTACAGGCACATCTCCATGCACTCCACAGCTTTTGTCAGGACAGAGGGTTGTCTGTAAACCTTGGGAAGACCAAAGTCATGGTCTTCAACACGTCATACCAGGTTTATAGGAGAGGCGAGTTCTCTTTCACATTTGATGGGCAGGAGGTGGAGCTAGTCAGGGAGTATACATATTTGGGTGCCACATTTAGAGGTCCAGTCTTCACCATGACGCATGCAGCACGAGATAGGATCAGTAGAGGGTATGCCGCCTTGGCTCTTCTCGAGAGGCAATGTGCACAGTCACATTTTCAGCATCCCGACACGAAGTCCTTACTTTTCGATACGCTGGTGAGACCTGCAGTCATGTATGCTAGCCCCTTTTGGGCAGGAGATCTCAGGGTTGCAGATTGGAGATGAGTAGAGAGGTTACAGATCATCATGTTCTCCAGATTGATCAGAGCGAAGCCCACGGTACCGCATCAGATTACGTTCGCAGAGTTCGGAGCTACACCCCTAGCGCTAGATGCAGCATTTCAGTCAGTTACGTACTTGCATAGGATCAGGGCGCTCGGAGACTCAGCAGCAGGCAGAGCACGATTACCGTGGCTAGCACTGACATCCTCGCAGATGTTAGCGGAGAGAGGTCATACTTTTTGTTGGTACCACACACTCTCCACATGGCTCACCTCGCTGGGCTTGGATATGGATAGGCTGCCACCATTTCGATACAGCATAGATGCCCCTCGCCTCCCTCTCACTCGACATGAGCTCAGTCAGGTTATCAGGGCAGATTTGTTGCAGCTATACACGTTTCGCACTTGGGTTCATCCCACGGAGCTTCCTACGAAGATGGCCACATATCGTGACCATTTTCTCAGGATTTCAGAGGATGGCTTCATCATATCCCCAGGATATATCGGCGTTCATATGTCGCACTCACTCAGGATTGCCTTGGGCCAGCTCAGGGTATCTTCCCACAGATTAGACGTTGAGGCCGGCAGGATGCGTCATACAGCTACCGGACATAGACCCAGGCGAGAGACTAGGATATGCCCTTGTTGCACTATGGGGGAGGTGGAGACTGAGGAGCACTTTGTTTGCAGATGCCCTTTATATAATGAGATCCGTGGCAGATTTCACTGTTTATTTGGGCACGGATTTGGACCTCTCTCTCGGATTATGGAGTATGAGGATCAGTATTGCTTAGCGTTGTTCATCAGGGAGATCACCAGATACAGAGAGAGATTCCTCAGAGAGCACCGTCGCATCCCTGTCAGAGACCTGGTTATTCATGAGGAGCAGGACGAGGCGCAGGACCATGAGCACAGAGATAGCCCATCTTGCCAGAGAGCACCGATGGTTCCACCCCGAGGATGTACATATGACATGATCCGGCAGCACCGCAGGATGATCTTACACAGAGGCCGTACCCGTCGCTTTATTTCTAGACGACGGAGGATGATGGCAGATTTTCGGAGGAGATTGCTCCATGGAGGCTTGGCACCGCCAGTAGCCCATTTGACACTTGCCCAGATCTTCACACTCATGGCAGGAGGCATGGTCGATGGCCATGACTTCCATCATTTCTTTGGATCACAGACCCCTTAGGGAAGACGATGTTCCTCATATTCCATATTTTACATTTTGTATCTAGGCAATTTTGGTACTCTATTTCATTTCATTTTGTATCTAGGATTTTTGTAGCCATTTTTGGCATCTTAGCGGTATTACGATGAGGCCACCTAGTTGGCGCATCGTTGATGATGTATT
This sequence comes from Dipteris shenzhenensis, assembly GCF_047967505.1. Lineage (NCBI taxonomy): Eukaryota > Viridiplantae > Streptophyta > Polypodiopsida > Gleicheniales > Dipteridaceae > Dipteris > Dipteris shenzhenensis. The sequence goes on from NC_141607.1 coordinate 44,256,690, forward strand.
TTCCTTTCGGATGATTTTGTGTCCCATAGGCCATGTATGGCCTTCCGTGGATCTTTAATAAAATTTCTTTCTTTCTTTCTTTCTCTCTCTCTCTCTCCCCCTCCCACTCTCTCCTCTCTCCCTCCCACTCTCTCTCTCTCTCTCTTGCTCTCCTACTCTCTCTCTCCCTCTCTCTCTCTCTCTGTGTCCCCTCTCTCTCTCTCTCTCTCTCTCTCGCGTGCATTGTCGTGGCACCGCGCCCCTCTGTCTCGCGCTCCCTCCCACTCTCTCCTCTCTCCCTCCCATCCTCTCTCTCTCTCTCTCTCTCTCTCTCTCTCTCTCTCTCTCTCTCTCTCTCTCTCGCTCTCTCTCTCTCGCTCTCCTACTCTCTCTCCCACTCTATCTTTCTCTCCTCTCTCTCCCACTCCCCCCTCTCTCTCTCTCTCTCTCTCTCGCGCTGCCACGGCAGCGTGCCCCTCTCTCTCCCTCCCACTCTCTCCCCTCTCTCTCTCTCTCTCTCTCTCTCTCTCTCTCTCTCTCTCGCTCTCCTACTCTATCTTTCTCTCCTCTCTCTCTCTCTCTCTCTCTCTCTCTCATGCGCTACAGTGGCAGCGCGCCCCTCTCTCCCTCCCACTCTCTCCTCTCTTCTTCTCCTGCCTGTTTCTCTCCTCTCTCTCTCTCTCTCCTTCGTGTTGCGCCTCCCCCCCTCTCTCTCTCCCCCTCCCTCTCTCGCACTCTCTCTCTCTCCCTCTCGGCACTCCTTTCTCTCTCTCGACTCCCTTTTCCCCTCTCATGCTCTCTCTCCTTTCCCTCTCTCCCTTTCTCTCTCTCGCCTCTCTCTCCCTCTCGTCTCTCACCTCTCCCGCAGACTTCTCCCGCTCTCTCTCTCTCCCTCTATCTCTCTCTCACCTCTCTCTCCTCTCGCGCGGTCTCTCTCTCCCCTCTCTCTCCCTCTCGTCGCTCTCTCTCGCAGCTCTCTCCCTCCCTCTCTCTCTCTCTCTCTCCTCTCGCGGCCCCCCTCTCTCTCTTTCTCTCCTCTCGTGTGGCCCTCCCCTCTCTCTCTCTCTTTTACCTCTAACCCTCTCTCTCTCTCTCTAAACGTCTCTCCTCTCTCTCTCTCTCTAAAAGTCTCTCCTCTCTCTCCCTCTCTCTCTCTTTTGCTGCCGAGGCAGCAAGACTCTCTCTCTAAAAGTCTCTCCTTCACTTTTCTCTCTCTCTCTCTCTCTATAATAAAATTTCAAAGAATACAAATTTAAAAAAAAGTACTAGGAAAAAAGTTGAGATCTATTCTTGTGCTTGCTTTTGCTCTTCCTCCTCTTTTTGCTTCTCCTCTTGCTCTTCCTTGTTGAAATGAGAGAAATAATGAGAGGAGGAGAGTATATATAAGAAAAACTAGCGTTTTAAGTGCTTCTCTCTCATTGGTCCTTCTATATCATTATCTCAAGTGTGCCCTCGAATGGTTGTGCATGGCTTTAGCACAACATTGGAGGCCCATTAACCCATACCTAATGTTCTTATTTAGGTGTGTCCTTAGGTTGAGGAGAAGCTCACATGTTGCTACCAATGTTGGTTTTTCATAACCATGTTCACCCTCGATGGTGAGAAGAAGAAAAAACTTAGGCTAGTAATCTAATAAATGATGGCAAAAAGATTATGGCTAGGCTTTTTTGCATTTGGAGTAGCATAGAATATTGTTTTAGGGTAGATAACCCTTTCTTTTGTGTACTACAATGAGAAATATGTTTGTTAGGGTAAGGTCAAATCCATGGTTCTATATCTCGTAATGGACCGAGACTTGGTATGATTCTCATTAGTACTATACCAAAGCACCGTATCAAATCTTGTTCCATAAATAGGTCTATTATCTATACATGGGTTTTTGTTTTAAAGAACCTCACCACACACACTAGAACACATGTGGGTGACCAACTTTGGCCACCCCCTCCAGTTGCCCCGCTCAGCCACCCCTTGATAGCCAACTACGTGCCCAATATGAAGATCGCCTGGTGTCAAAATTTCTCAAAAGTCAGCACCATCTTGAGCATGCTACTCCACTCTCTAAGGGTAAGGCCACCACCCAGGACCCCATCCACATCGATGAATTTCCTAGGGATGATACAGTACACATTGACCTCCACCCTGGAGCCCAAGGCACTCAGGCCATTCCCTCTATTCCCCAAGCCTCGGCCTTAGCTTTCGCCCACCCCCAGGAGACCGCCTCCTTCATCATTGAATCCTCTTCATCTCCATGGGCTGAAGGGCTCATAGAAGCCCTCCAATTTTGTAGCACACCCCTAGTACCCCGGGTAGCTACAACACCATGTCAGACGACGAGCAGCTCTCACACGTCGATCAGATCAAGTTTCAGTTGCTGCTAGATGCGATAGCCCACCTCGTGTAGGTGGCCTAAAAAATTTTGCAGAGGAGGAAAGAGCAGGGCCTCCCATCTATCATCCTCTCTCCTCTAGGCACAACTCAGTGCGTGAGATAGCCACACACTTATGGTTGTTGCACAAGCTATAGAGTAAACCGCCCTGGACGAAGTGAAGGAATATTGGGCCAAGGTCGAAGAGCTAGAAGTCTCCCTCACCAAGCTCAAGGATGAGCTCTCTACCAATGAATCCCTAGTCCAAACCCTCATGGACTAGTTGGATAAGGTAGAATCTAGCCTTCGTGCCACAAAAGAATGCAAGGCGCAAGCCAAGGAGCAATAAGCTAGACTCAAGGAGGGATCTGATGGGTAGATCCAAACCCTCCAAGATCTCTTAGCATAGGAGCATGCCCTCACAGTCACCATGTAGGAAAAAAACGAGAGCTTGTGTACCTCTTGCCACCCAAAGGAATCAACACTAGAAGATAGGGAACATCAGGAGTTTTAGATGTACTAGGAGGTCTCCGCACAATTCACCACTTTCATGCTTGCCCCACGCACCATCACCCAAACACTCCAAATGCACTTCGATGCACTCCACGCACAAAACCGGATCTTCCACATAGCCCCTCTTCCTCCCGACGCACTCCAAACCATCCTCCTCTGTAATCTTGACCATTGCCGCTCCATCCTTGTTGCCATGTCATATTTCTTCCTCAACCTCCAACTCGCTAGTCTCTCTCTCCTCCATTCTTGCAATCTTTAGACCCTCACTGCCCACCCGCCGATCCTACTCAACTTCCAAGCATGTTGCCAAGTCATCATCGAGTCCACAAACAATCCACAGGATGATGAAGTGATGCAACTAGCGAAGCCTGATGAACTCAGCCCATTGGTTTGCACTCTCGATAGCCTCCAAGCCGATATCAACTGGATGCATACCTATAGACAGGCCTCTGCTATCCAAATGCAAGGGCAACTAGTCGCATTGGGCTTCGCCGTGTACCATCCCCTCAGCATAATCATTTTGTATAACCAGGTGCTACGGGATCTCCAAGACTCTCTTGAGTCCGTGGTCAGCAATTTTGAAATTATTCATGTAGCATACCTCACAAATGTCACTGAGGAGGAAGGGCAGGAAGCCATAGCTGTCTTCAACTCCACTACCCCCCTACCAAAATCCTGCAGCCACCTCCTACAGATACCAGCCAACCCCCTGAGCAACCCTGCACAAATCTCTTGGAGTACTCCTCCAATGCCTCCAGCACAAGCTCTACACAGCATGAGACGTCCTAGTCCATATCCTCTAATGCTCCCATCAACCTTTCGGATGAGGCACTCAACACGTTCCTGAAGCCAGTGAATTTTGAAACTATGACCATCGATCCGTCGCCCGCAGGGACTACTGAGGAGGAACCTATGCCCATGGGATGATGATAGTGTCCCTCCTACACTCCCCTCATCCCGCCCAAAGATGTCGAATGGCAACCCAATCTGCAATCCTTCCAAGACTTGCCCGACAATGCCCTACTACATCTCTGGAAGACTCAGCTCGAAGGCTCTCGCCCCCACCTCTACAAAATTATGCAAGCTCGCCCCCTCAATTAATTACCCAAATCTTCAACAACTGGAGGCAAACTCATCCGAAGCACAAATGTGGTAGGTACCACCTCTCTCTCGACGCACCTGTTCCCTTCACAAACACCGATGCTTGCATTCAACCCCATTGGCACATTCATTTTTTGAAGAAGGAGCAATTTTGGTGCTACTACTGCAGCACACACGTCGACCAATGGATCCACCCCCTATACATGCCCATGGAATGATGATGGACTTGGGCCCACTTTCGGGAGCTCTAACAAAAGGACCCTAATATTCTGTATAACTTCTCAAAGTACAATTTTCCCATGGAAATGACTCAAAAGGGATTTTTCTTTCACCTCAAGTCATTCAATGACACCTACAGCTCTGTTCTCGTGACCCTACGGTCATTGCAGTGGTCCACTTCAATTGCCTCATCCTCTTGCTCCTCCTTGACCTCCCCACCCACAGTCAGCTGATTGACGACAAGCTCCATAATCTTAACAACCAAATTGTCTTCAACCCTGACATTAGACCCTCTCAATTCTTGGATCTCTGCCTCTACCTTTGAGTCCGCAACCTCCATGACCATCACATTCGCACCTTTGAGGACATGCATGCCACCCAATTTTGGAAGTTTTGCTTATACTTCACGCGGATCACCCCTCTACCAATTGGATTGCTATGCAGTCCTCTAGACAGCAGTCCTCTCCACCCACCTACTTTAGCACGGCTGATTCTAGGGCGGCTCAGCAACTGCCAACAGGAAGGCGGGTATGTTAACAGCCACAACCATGGAGCACAATGACAGATCTAGCCATATGGGTTTTGAGCCACAAATGGCTCAACATCGACCTAGTCCTACGGGTTTTGAGCCTCAAATGGCTTAATTAAGATAGAGGTAAGCGTCGGGACCCTCAAAATTAGAAAGGATAACACAAGAGACATTGGGATCCCGTATATCAATAACACAAGAGCCATTTGAAGACAAGAGGAATGCCTTGGCACCATATGTGCCCAAGTGGTTGTAACAAGAGAAATATTAGAGAGAGAGAGTGGTATAAGGAAAAGGGTTGGCCTTCCCTTCAAAAGGTGACTTGTATAAAAGGCCAAATGGTTGACTTTGGTCTTCATTTTTGTATGCACAAGTTTGGAATACAAGCTCCCTCTTCTCTTGAAGAGTGCCTTTGGGTGTTCTCGTGTTTCCCTTGCCTTTGTGTTTGCCACTCCATCCCCCTTCATCCTTCCCTTCCCCTCTCCCTCTCCCTCCCCCTCTATTCTCCCCATCTCCCCTTCTCCCTCTCTTCTCCCTTCTCTCCCTTCCCTCTTCCTCTCGTGGAAAAACATTGCAACAACCTGTCTTTATCTTCTACCACAAAGTTTGATTCTTCATTTGTTGATGGAGTCTTTGTAAGAAAACAATACAATGTCTGTGCTCAACAGATAACATGATATCGTATGCAAGAGAGAAAAGTAGATAGTATGGAGAATAAAAAATTTGATTACTGTAAAACTGATACAATAGATGGCGCTGCCTCCCAGCCGTGCGCTCCTATGTGAGGAGCTTTGATGGCATGTTGGAAATAGTAGAGGACGGAGGCTGGATGATAAGGAATCAAGGTTGCTATAGCCAGTGATGATTATGGGCTTCACGGGCTTGCTCTTATATAGCCACCAGTCGTAGTCGGTTAGACCCAATTGGGTGACCGACCCAGTCTGCCCAAAACGGCCGACTGGATGTCAGTCCCAAAATAGGCCACTGACCACATGATAGCATAGTGGCACAGAATGAGCAACTAACCTACGGTCTCCATTCAGCCTCGAGCCATCAGAGATCATCTGGGGCTCCAAATGGGCCCCGCAACCCGAGAGTGGGCTGCTGCCCTGGGAAATGCTCCATCTACCCTCAATGCGGTCAGTCATGGGATGCCTTCCCACACTTGCATGTAGCCTAGTTGGCAATGTGCCAACTCTATCTAAAGCCGTCCAGCCATCAGGCCACACATGGCCCCCATCTGGTGTCCAAACCAGGACCTACCAGATAACCGAGCTACTCAAATGCCTTCTCCTCATATGGGGGGCTTACGAGTTAGCTGGTTCCTGCGTAGTTACACGAGAGTGGAGCATTGATATCTAATAGTATTTCCTTTAGCAAGATTTTCTTTGTTGTTGATGCAGCTCTTCTTCACATGAAATGATTCATTCTCTTGGGAGTCATGTCTCTCCTCTTCTTGGGCTTGTCTCTTGGAGAGCAGCTATAGAGAAAACCTTTTTAGGTGGCAATACTCCATAGTATGATTGGGTACTCCACAAAAGGCACATATCTTTTTCTTGGTATTCACCTTGATGAAATATTCACCATTACAAGGATTTACTCTCATTTTTGGCTTCTTTAAGAATGCTTTCCTCTTAGATACATAATCAATGTTAGAGGAACAATATGATGAAGGCATATTGGGAAGGTCTTACCACTAATGTGGCAGTGTCTAGTCCCTTACAAATAAGTCTCCTTCTCCACAAGTATAATTGGTTGGAGAGATGATTAGATACCCCAAACTCTTAGCATAAAGGAAATACAATGTCTATTCCTTCAAAAAATAGCTTTCAAGCATATTCAATTCAAAATATATCATAAATGCATTATGAGCATTTACCAACGCTATCAAACTACAGGACAGTGCTCCAAAGATAAGACTGAAAAATGGCTCAGATCACTTCCAATGGTCAAATGTCCAAAATACCAAATATAACTGAGATAATAATGAAACTTTCTAGTACTTAACCATATTCAATGGTTCATATTAGAAGCAGATATCACTACTACCCCCATTTTGAATTGTCTGAAGTTGGAGGGCTCAATTGAAGCTGAAGATAAAAGATTTGAGAGGGGTTTCAAAGGCAAATGGAATCTCTTATTGAGGGCTACTTCCAGCAGAGAGGAATGGCAAAATTTCATGTTGTGTCACCGTGGAGAGATGCACTTATTCCGACTAGTTTTTTGAGGTTTTCTCATTATAGTAAGCATTGGTGCTCAAATTCCATCAATAGCAAGCTCATAGTGGTCCAACTATTACTAAGAGGGTTTTGCAAAATTGTCTCCAATAGGCCAAATTTTTAGCTAGATTGGCGAGCAAAGAACGAAGCGGCACGGCTTGTCATAGTAGAATTCTGTCAATCCCAATGGTGAAGAGGTGCGCCCTAGCATGGAAAAGCTGGAGCCAAAAGGATTTTTAAAGTTAATGGTTCGATCTAGAGAAATTGATGCTGTAAGATTCAGGCAGAATTGGAAAAAATGGGAGAGAGATGGAAGAAGGTTGAAGAAGATGATGAGGTGTCATCCTAGGAGTCTAAAAGCTCAAGGAGGATGATGGCTTTGATACCAAATGTTGGAACGTGGGGGAGAATAGCTGCATTGTGGCAAGAGGAGTGAGAACACAAAAGATGTAGCAATGGATTTCTATCCATTTTGAGAGGGAAGTCCCTCTTTTATAGAAATGGAGAGAGGGTGGCCTAAATCAATGGCACCTCTCTGTTGAGATATCAAGCTCTATCCCCGACATATCTCCTGGATGACTATCATTTATGTCACCGCCTATGTTAGTTGTACTCGTGGTGTAGTTAGACTACCACGTATGTTTTGGTTTGGGTTCACATATGAACCACGTATTCTAGGGTTTGACATATAGGGTATTTCCCTCTTCTATTGTAATAGTTGTTGTGTGCAAAAGTGAAGAAAGGCTTCACCCTCCAACCTTGTGTCCTCTCTCGCTTGTGTGTTGTGAAGAAAGGTGAACTTGAGTCTCCTATCTCTCTCCCTTATTCTTTACATGGTATCAGAGCCTTGTTCGTGGTAAGGAGCTCAAGAAAGAAAGCCAAGTTTGTGGTGTCCTGGTAAGAGGACCAGTGTTGCTTTCCTACTTCGAGTTTGGGAGCAAATCTTTGCAGGTAGCACAGCCAGAAGTGCAGGAGTGCACTGCTTCAGATTGAGAGGCCCTTCGCGGTGTGGCGAGAGCGCAGTATATGCTGCGGGGGAGGGCGACTTTATTTTTTTGTTCTGAGGCTGTTTCGGGGCCCGTTTTGAAGGCGGAAGTCCTTCGCAGGCACTCAGAAAAAGGCCCTGTTTTTGCTGTGCGACCACTGCGCGCGGCCAGTCGGTGGAAAGGTGCCACAGAAATTGCATCGTATGCCTGTGTGCAGAGATATTGGGAGTTGCAGATTCATGCCTGTTGCCTGTTGATGCAAAATCGTCACTAGGAAGTGACTGTGTGGTGAAATACCACTTTCGTCAATGTTGCAGATCTGCCCCTGTGAGGCTCTTTGCATAAGTTTTGCTATTTGCCCTTCTGAGGCATTTGCTGTGTTTACAGGTTGCTGTTGCAATTCGTGATTTGTAAAATGTCTGAGAATCTGTCTACCATTGTCAGTGAGAAGCTTGACAAGAACAACTTCCAAGCATGGAAGTTCAGGATGACAAACTTCTTTATGGGAAAGGGAGTTTGGGATTACATCAGTGGTGAAACTGCAGAACCAGTTTTGGGTGCTGCTCCCACTCCTGCTAAATTGAAGGCCTTTAAAGAATGGCATGAAAAAGCCAGAAAATGCCTGTATTGGCTGTCCGTTAGCATTTCAGATTCTATGATTGTGCATATACAGGATCTAGAGACGCCTAAGGAGGCATGGGATACATTGGTGAAGCTGTATAGCACAAATACCAAAGCACGAAAGATGCAGCTAAAGCAGGAGTTGCACAATGTGCAAAGGAAAAATCTGAATATAAATGAGTATTCCTTGAAGGTGAAAGGCCTTGCAGATTCTCTTGCCTCCATTGGAGCACCTGTTGATGATGAGGACTTAGTGTCCGTGACCTTGAATGGTCTTGGGAAAGATTATGCACAATTTCGAACATCCATTGGAGTCCGTGAAACATTTCCTGATTTTCAGGAACTTATTGCTCTCTTGCTGAGTGAAGAGCAATGAGTGAAGAGCAAAGGAATGGTGGTTCAGCCACCTCAACTTCTCAAGAGACTGCTTTCTACTCGAATACAGGTAAAGGCAGGGGTAGAGGAAGAGGCCGTTCTAGTGGCCGTGTAGGAAATCAGAACCAACAGCAACAACAGGAAAACCAGTCCTATGGAGGAGGACGTGGTAGTTCTAGAGGCAGGGGGAGCCAAAGAGGCCGTGGTTCATGGCAAAGGAACCAGCAAGTAAATAGCAGCACAGAATGCTATTATTGTGGAAAGCCTGGACACAAGGAGAATACATGCTATAAAAAGCAGAATGACATCAAAAGTGGAAAGTTGCAGCAAAGCAACTATGCATCATCAAGTGGGCATGGTGACGACAGAAATGAGCACCTTTTTGTGATGCAACATATGGTTAACTCCATGTCAGGAGATGCTGCAGCTTGCAATGATGTTTGGTATGTTGATTCAGGTGCCTCTAACCACATGACCAGTCATGGTGAGTGGTTTCATGATGTCAGAAATTTGGATAAGCCAGGTTATGTTGAAACAGGTGATGATATTGCGCACCCAATTACGCAGGTTGGTAAAGTGCCATTGGCTATGCAGGATGGCAAAACAAAGTACTTGGCAGATGTTCATGTTCCAAAAATCACTAAGAACCTAGTTTCAGTTGGCCAGATGGTTGAGCAAGGTCTGCAGGTTAGATTTAATCCTGATGGATGCTTCGTTGAGGACTTGAAAAATAAGTGCCGCTTGGTTGCGAAAGGCAACAAAAATGGCAGAATGTTCACCTTGGATGTTGATATGCCTGAGGTGAAAGCTGCTATGTTTGCACATGGGAGAGGTGTCATTGCAGATATTGAGATACGGCACAAGCGCATTGGGCATGTGAATATACAAAGGCTGAAATCTATGCAAACGAAAAACATTGTTGCAGGTTTGCCTAAATTCAGAGTTGAGGGAATGCAAAAGGTATGTGAAGCATGCCAAATGGGTAAGCAGGCCAGACATGCATTTCCCAAAAATGCTAAGGTGAGCAGAAGACCTTTGGAAGTGATCCATTCAGATGTTTGGACAACCAAAGCTGCTTCTATTGGTGGATGCCATTATTATGTGATGTTTATTGATGACTACACTAGGAAGGTGTGGATTTATTTTATGAAGCACAAAAGTGAAGTGTTCAGCCATTTCAAGGCTTTTAAGGCCATGGTTGAAAAAGAGAAAGGTGTGCATATTAAAGTGCTAAGATCTGATGGAGGGGGAGAGTACTTTTCAGAAGAATTTTGTGAATATCTGAAAGAACAAGGAATTCAAAGGAAGTACTCATGCAGGTCTACCCCTCAGCAGAATGGGGTTGCAGAAAGGAAGAACAGGCATATTGCAGAAGTAGGACGGGCGATCCTAAATGAGAAAAACATGCCTGATTATTTTTGGGCTGAAGCAGTAGCAACTGCTGTTTATATTATGAACAGAACTCCCACTGCAGCTGTCCATGGCATGACGCCTGAAGAAATGTATACAGGCCAAAAACCAGATATTTCTCACTTGAAGGTATTTGGTTGCATAGCGTATGTTCATGTTCCTGATGAGAAGAGAACCAAGCTGGATCCAAAGGCAGAAAAATGCATCTTTATTGGATATGCTCAGCACCAGAAAGGGTATCGCTGTTATAACCCTTCCACTCGCAAAATGCAAGTGAGCAGAGATGTTGTTTTTGATGAAATGAGCAGCTGGTATGCACCAACTGTTATGGTAGGAGATGCAGATGCAGGAAATGGGAATGCTGCAATAAATGCAGAGCAGCAATCTCAAGCCTTGAGTGGACCCAGAGAGTCCTCTACTAGTGGATCTAATGCATGGACAGGGAGATTGAGATCTAGTGAATCGTCACATGGCAGTCCTGATAGTGTTGTGCAGGTATCACATAAGGGAAAAGAAAAAGTGGACCATACTCCAGTGTTTGATGTGTCTGCTGGTAGTTCTCATGTTGATGGAGAGTCAAGCGGCTCTGAAATGAGCCTTGATGAGGAACTTGGGATTCCTTCTGTTGTTACACCTGGTGCAAGGAAAAGCAGGCATGATCTAAAGACTCCTGCAACTGATCCAGTTGTACGGAGGTCCACTCGTATTAAGTATCCAGTTGACAGGCTGAGATATGATGGGTATATAGCACATCACTATGCTTATATGGTCAAGGTTCTAGAGGAGCCAGAGCCCACATGTTTTGAGGATGCAGCAGGGCATAAAAATTGGGAAGCAGCTATGGATGAAGAGATGGCTGCCTTGGATGCAAACCACACTTGGGATTTGATGCCTTTGCCTCATGATAAGAAGGCTATTGGCTGCAAGTGGGTTTACAAAGTAAAGCACAATGCTGATGGGTCTGTTAGCAGGTACAAGGCAAGATTGGTTGCCAAAGGTTTTGTGCAGACATATGGAATTGACTATGAGGAAACTTTCAGCCCAGTTGCAAGGATGGCAACCGTGAGAGCAGTAATTGCTATGGCTGCTGCAAAGGGATGGTCTTTGCATCAGATGGATGTGAAAAATGCCTTCTTGCATGGTGATTTGCAGGAAGAGGTTTATATGATGCAGCCAGAAGGTTATGAGGATAATGCACACCCCGATTTTGTATGCAGGTTGCGCAAAGCCTTGTATGGCTTAAAACAGGCGCCGAGGGCATGGTCAGACAAGATAGGGCAATATCTTGTCACTATTGGATTTCAGATTTCCAATTCAGATTTTTCACTTTATGTGAAAAGGACAAACAGAGGGATTGTGCTTATAGTCATCTATGTTGATGACTTGATTATTACAGGTGATAGTGATGCAGACATTAATGAAGTGAAGCTGCTGTTGAAGCAGAAATTTGAGATGAAGGATTTGGGAGAGCTGCGTTACTTCTTGGGCATTGAGGTTATTAGATCCCCGAGTGGGATATGGCTATTGCAAAGGCAATACGGTTTGGACATGCTGTCCAAATATGGGATGACAGGCTGTAAGCCTATTTCTGTTCCATTGGAGTAGAATGTGAAGCTCAATGCAGAGACAGGTGAGCTTCTTGAAGATATTACTATGTATAGGCGCATAGTAGGTAGCTTGATTTACATGACTATAACCAGACCAGATTTGAGCTATGCTGTGGGGCTGGTGAGTCAGTTTATGCAGGCACCGAGGAAGCCACATTTGGATGCGGCTAGGTGCATACTGCGGTATGTGAAGTCCACATTGCATTATGGACTGTTTTATGAAGCTGGGTGTGCATTACAGGTACATGGATACACAGATGCTGACTGGGCTGGTAGTGTCTCAGACAGGAGATCTACTAGTGGTTTTATGTTTTCCCTTGGGAGTGGTGCCATCAGTTGGAGTAGCAAGAAGCAGCCAACAGTTGCCTTGTCGAGCACAGAGGCTGAGTACAGGGGTGCAGCAATGGTTGCATGTGAGGTAGCTTGGTTACGGAAGCTACTTGCAGATATGGGACAGTCAGTTCATGCAGCAGTTGTCATTCATTGTGACAACATCAGCAGCATCATGCTTGCTAATAACCCAGTTTATCATGCTAGAACGAAGCACATTGAGGTGCATTATCACTTTGTGAGAGAGAAGGTTCTAGCTGGTGAGATTGATCTTGTCTATGTCAGCACTAAGGAGCAGGTGGCTGATATCTTTACGAAGGCATTGGGTACCGAGAAGCTTCGCAGATTTAGGAGCTTGCTTGGTGTACGTGAGATGGATTTGAGCTTGAGGGGGAGTGTTGAGATATCAAGCTCTATCCCCGACATATCTCCTGGATGACTATCATTTATGTCACTGCCTACGTTAGTTGTACTCGTGGTGTAGTTAGACTACCACGTATGTTTTGGTTTGGGTTCACATATGAACCACGTATTCTAGGGTTTGACATATAGGGTATTTCCCTCTTCTATTGTAATAGTTGTTGTGTGCAAAAGTGAAGAAAGGCTTCACCCTCCAACCTTGTGTCCTCTCTCGCTTGTGTGTTGTGAAGAAAGGTGAACTTGAGTCTCCTATCTCTCTCCCTTATTCTTTACACTCTCCTATATCAAAGGAGGTAACCCCTAAATCATAGGAACTCCACAATCATAGGCACCACCCCATGTGGGGGCCTTTGCATTACATCATCACCTGTGTAATGGCCTATGGCACTAAGTGTGCCTCTTCTACACACACACACACAACCATATGACTGCTAGTGGATGCACACATGCACCTCTAGCAAGCCCTTGATCACACATATCCCAACATAGGAGACCTTTATTTAGATGTAGTGGTGGATGACATACAATGCGAATGCATCGTCAACTGTGAGTGATGATCTAAATTGTGTCGATTTTGTAAAGTGGCCTATCAAGAGACTCACATTTGAGGATGGAAGAGCATTGCTAGAGGATGAAAACATGGGTGGTAACATGTGTGCAGTAGAGAAAGTTGATGAAACAGAGGGTTTTAGTGAGGATTTCATCCCAAGCAAGAATTCAATCTATGTTTAAAGAAGATCATATTTTATGGTGAATAGAAAGGCCAGGGTTGTCACTCAAAAGGTCTATAATTGAGGTTATGTATGGATGATATTGTAAAAGTGGCTATAACTGATTGATGTGCTAAAAAATGTTGCCAACTCACTATTCGGGAAGCAATAAAAATAGATTTTTTGGAGCATGAACTTGGAAGCATGCACTAACTATGTGTATGATATTTTTTACTCATCAAATCATGTTGATAGTGTGGGTACACAAAGACATAATTTTGTGGTTAATGGGAAGGATGTGTGTTTAATGGCATGGTATAAGATATATGGCATCCCAAAGATCTCATTTTATAGGTATAGAGGGTAGCACGAGCAGGATGAGCATAGAGCCATCCATGGAAACAAAGGGATTTTAAGGAAAGCTTGGGATCACACTCATATTGGAAGAGCAATTATGAGAGTCTTTGTGGTCAAGAATGCTGGGAAAATGCCACACAAAAGTCGAACAGGAGAAGATGGGTCAAGAAATACACAATTAGTAATTCCAGACACATATAAGCAAGTAGACATCCTAGGGCGCCAACTCCCTTTAGTAAGAATGCATATCAAAATCTTGAGTATGAGATGAATGCCATGAGTCGAAATTAGTAAAATTAGCACGGTTGTGTTCTACACCAAAAGAGCTTTAAATATGTATGATGGGAGAGACGAGAGGGAGAGAGAGGCAAGAGAGAGAAAGGGAGAGAGGGAAAGGAGAGAGCGCGAGAGAGGGAGGGGGAGAGAGAGAGAAAGGAGTGTCGAGAGGGGGAGAGAGAGAGAAAGGAGTGCCAAGAGGGAGAGAGAGAGAGCGCGAGACAGGGAGGGGGAGAGAGAGAGAGGTGGGGGGAGGCGCAACGTGAAGGAGAGAGAGAGAGAGAGAGAGTGGGGAGGGAGAGAGAGGGAGGGAGAGAGTGGGGCGCGCTGTCGCGGCAGCGCGCGCGAGAGAGAGGGGGGAGGCGTAGCGCGAAGGAGAGAGAGAGAGGTGGAAGGGAGAGAGAGGGAGGGAGAGAGTGGGGCGCGCTGCCGCTGCACCGCACGAGGGAGAGAGGGGGGAGAGAGAGAGTGGGGAGAGAGAGAGAGGGGGGGAGGCACAACACGAGGGGGGGGAAGAGAGAGTGGGGAGAGAGAGAGACGGGGGGAGGCACAGTGCGAGGGGGGGGAGGGAGAGAGAGGGAGGGAGAGAGGGGCATGCTGTCGCAGTAGCATGCGAGAGAAAGAGGGGGGGAGAGAGAGAGTGGGGAGAGAGAGAGAGGGGGGGAGGCGCAGCGCGAGGAGGGGGGAGGGAGAGAGTGGGGAGGGAGAGAGAGGGAGGGAGAGGGGCGCGCTGCCACGGCATCACGAGAGAGAGAGAGGGGGGGAGAGAGAGAGTGGGGAGAGAGAGAGGGGGGAGGCGCAATGCGAGGGGGGAGGGAGAGAGAGGGAGGGAGAGAGGGGCATGCTGCCACGATAGTGCGTGAGAGAGGGGGGGAGAGAGAGAGTGGGGAGAGAGAGAGGGGGGGGAGGCGCAGCGCGAGGGGGGGAGAGAGAGAATGGGGAGGGAGAGAGAGGGAGGGAGAGGGGCATGCTGCCACGACAACACACGAGAGAGAGAGGGGGGAGAGAGAGAGTGGGGAGAGAGAGAGGGGGGGGAGGCGCAGCGCAAGGGGGGGAGAGAGAGAGGGGGAGGGAGAGAGGGGCGCACTGCCATGGCAGCACGTGAGAGAGAGAGGGGGAGAGAGAGAGAGTGGGGAGAGAGAGAGAGGGGGGGAGGCACAGCGCGAGGGGGGAGGGAGAGAGTGGGGAGGGAGAGAGAGGGAGGGAGAGAGGGGCGTGCTGTCGCGGCAACGCACGAGAGAGAGAGGGGGGAGAGACAGAGGGGGGAGAGACAGAGAGGGGGAGGCGCAGCGTGAGGGGGGAGGGAGAGAGAAGGAGGGAGAGAGGGGCACGCTACCACGGCAACGTGCGAGAGAGAGGGGGGAGAGAGAGAGTGGGGAGAGAGAGAGAGGGGGGAGGCACAGCGCAAAGGAGAGAGAGAGAGTGGGGAGGGAGAGAGAGGGAAGGACAGAGGGGTGTGCTGCCACGACAATGCGCGAGAGAGAGAGAGAGGGGGGAGTGGGGGAGAGAGAGAGAGAGAGAGGGGGGGGGAGTGGGAGAGCGAGAGACAGGAGAGAGTGGGAGGGAGAGAGAGGGGCACACTGCCACGGCAACATGAGAGAGAGAGAGAGAGGAGAGAGAGAGAGAGTGGGAGGGAGAGATAGGGGCACGCTGCCGCGACAGTGCGAGAGAGAGAGAGAGAGGGGAGTGGGCACCGCGAGAGAGGGAGTGGGAGAGAGAGGAGAGAAAGAGTAGGAGAGCGAGAGCAAGTGGAAGGGAGAGAGAGGGGCACGCTACCGTGGCCGAGAGAGAGAGAGAGAGAGAGAGAGAGAGAGAGAGAGAGAGAGAGGAGTGGGAGAGAGAGTAGAGAAAGATAGAGTGGGAGAGAGAGTAGGAGAGCGAGAGAGAGGCACAACGCGCAAGTGAGAGAGAGAGAGAAAAAGAGAGGAGAGAGTGGGAGAGAGAGAGAGAGAGAGAGAGAGAGAGAGAGGGGAAATGAAGAGGAGGGGAGAGAGTAAATAAAGATGAGAGGAAACGGAGACTAGAGGGGAGAGGAAATACAAAGGAGAGGAAAGAGAGAGAGAGAGAAGAGAAAAAGAGAGGGAGAGGAGAGACGAGAGAGAGAGAAGCGTACTAGAGTGAGAGAGAGAGAGAGGCAAGAAGAAGAGAGAAGCGTACTAGCGTGAGAGAGAGAGAGAAGAAGAAGAGAGGAGATGAGAGAGATTGACGAGAGATGGACGAGAGATGAAAATTTAGAGAGGGAGGGCGCAAGAGAAAGTACGATCAAAGATAGAAAATCTTACCAATGAGGAGGAGAAATGAGTGGGCGACGATCAAGGAGAGATAAAGGAGAGATGTTTTGATGGAAGAATTTGGGAGCTACGATCAATGAGAGATATTAGAGGAGATTGGTGTGTGATTTAGTCGAAACTTAAACAAACAAAACTATAAACCTTGGTGTTTGAAAAGAGAAATGTGTGGAAACTTGAATTTCAAATTTCTTGCCTTTTTTTAAACTATGAATCCTTGTGTTTAAAAAGATAAACGTGTGGAAACTTGAAAATTGTGATAAAAGACAACCTTGTGTTTGAAAAGACAAATGTGTGGAAACTTGAAAAGTGTGAAAAGACAAACGTGTGCGAAAAGGAAAACTTGTGGAAACTTGAATTTTAAAATTTTCTTTTTTAAAAAATTTAAAATGAGTTTCACTTCCATTTTCAATTTACTAGTTTAATTTCTCAATTAAATTTTTTGAAATATAGTTTATAAAAATGCGTTTTGTGTTGGAATATAGAAAGTATAATTTTAATTTTATTACATTTTAAAAATTTTTAAAAGTAGTTTAACTTACATTCGTTATTATTACTTTAATTTATTTCTTTTTAGGAATAATTAATATATTCTTCTAGGTAAATATTAAAATTTTTATTTTAAGTCTTATTTTCTTAATTTTACGTTATTTTTTCATAAACTTTAAGTTAAATTGAATTTATTTATTTTTCAAAGTTTGTGATTTCAAACTTATAAGAATTTACTGTCAAAATTTAAACTTCTTATGATTGTGAATTTTAAATTCTTATTAGTTTTAAGTTAAATTAATTTGAATTAAAAAAGAGTTTGGGGGTTTGGGTTTAAGGTTTGGGAGATGAGGGTTTAGGGTTTCGGAGTCAGGGCTTAGGGGTTTACAGTTTAGGGTTTGGGTTTAGGGTTAGTGTTTAGGGCGTTAGTATTTGGGGGTTGGGGTTTAGGGTTTAGGGTTTAGGTTTTGGGATTCAGGGTTTAGGGATTAGGGTTTAGGATTTGGGGGTTAGGGTTTAGGGTTTGGGGGTTTGGGTTTAGGGTTTAGGGTTTTGAGGTTTGGGTTTAGGGTTTAGGGTTTAGAGGTTTGGGTTTGGGGTTTAGGGTTTGGGGGTTAGGTTTTAGGGTTTTAAGGTTTGGGGGTTAGGGTTTAGGGTTTGAGAGTTTAGGGTTTATGGTTTAGGGGTTTGGGGATTCGGGTTTAGGGTTTAGGGTTCAGGGGTTGGGGGTTTGGGTTTAGGGTTCAGGATTTGGGGTTAGGTTTTAAGATTTAAGGGTTTGGGTTTCGCGTTTAGGGTTTAGGGTTTAGGGTTTAAGGATTGGAGTCAAATTAAATTTGTAGTTTTTACTCTTTAAATTCAAATTTATTAAGATTTTAACTTCTTATTAATGTGAATGTTTAATTCTTATGAGTTGTAAGTAAATTAGTTTCTGAAAATAAAAATTTTCTCTTTTTTAAACTCGCAACCCGAGTATATAAAAAAGAATAATGGAAAATAGATTATTTCTTGCTTTTAATTCGCAACCTAAGCATATTAAAAAGAACAATGGAAAATAAATTATTTCTTGCTTTTCTTCGCTTTGACGGCTGGTGTAGTCTAGATAAGCATGGATTAGTTTGTCCTTAGAGGAGAGAACTCCAAAAATACTAATCAAATCCATGCTCAAAATTTCTCGACTAGTTCCTAATTGGAGTCAGTCCATTCGTTCACATTCGGTTTCACACTCACAACGACCCTATCATTTAAGCAACGATCAAGGTTTTTAAACTTTCAAGATGATTGAAAGTTGTATCAGTGGACAAGACAGATTACAGTTGAATCAGTTAAGGGAATAGACAAAGCAGATTATATTTGTACCAGTTTGCGGTTGATAGAGCATTTTACACTTATATCAGTTGCGGGAGTTGACAGAGCATTTTGCACTTATATCTGACAAACTTCAAATTTGTATTCGATTGTACTTTATTTCATTTTACACTATCCATGAGTTCATTGTAAATCCTTATTTTTTTTCACATTTATGCATGTGTCTAAGCCTAAGCCTTGTAAAGCCTTTTAGGCTATTCCCAAAGCATGAAATTGACACTTATATGATTGGGAAGAATAAAAACTTGAGGTGTATTAATGGGACTCATTGTACTTTTGATTTATCAAAGTAATTGTAGTTTGTCAAAGTACCTAAAATTTTTGTTGTGCTTTAATATAGGATGGATCTTGAGGCTATAGCATTTGTCAATGGTATGACACTGAAATACAATGGAAGAATTTATGCCCCAAAGGACTTCACAAACTGGACCGTTGTTGACACAACAAAGAAAGCATGGTTCTTGGTATTAAGTAAAGGAAATCTCATTCTAGTGATGACAAAGAGAGAGTTGGAGAAAGATGAGTGGGCATCAAATGTATCTTTGTCAAAGAGCAATTTGATTCAAGGGGGCACCTTACTAGGAATAAAAATTGAAAAAGATAGCAATACAATGATGATTTACACAAAGTTAAGAATGAGCAATAGATTGTTTCTTCTTTCTAAGAAAGATGCAATGCACTTTGTGATGCCGCTGCCAAAAGCACCTAGATTTCCTGAATTGGTTATTGGAGATCCTTCAACATGTGTGGGAGGAATTTCCCATTGAGGAAGCAAGAAAAATGCAGTCAAAGATTATCCTTGAATACTTTCAGGGTGTCATTGAACAAGGTTCAACTTCATTGGAGGGACCTACGGTGCAAGAATCCACACATGAGAAAGGAAGTGATGAGACACGCCATGTAGACCTAGTTCATGGTAATACAAATGAGAGAGGAACTAGAGTGGATGAGACAGAACACATTGTAGCATTGGATGAGGGTCTTGTACACGTGGATGCTTACAAGGGATCTACATCTGATTCAGGAACTGAATTGGTGGAGACAAGACATGCATCAGATGATACACGACATGCACATGCATCTTAGATAGAAATTGAATTGAGTGAGACACCACATGCATCAGATAAGATAGGACACGCACACACATCTCTTGTTCATGGTATTACTCACTTAGATCTCACTTAGATGGTGTAACTCATGAAGTTAATGGAATAACATAACAAGTGAAGCCCTTAAGTATACATGAAGTTGAGGCAATAGAAGAAGAAGTAAGGCGATCTAAAGTGGTTCACATAGAGCCCCTAAAAAATAAATCCCGACATCAAATGCAAAAGGCAAGTACTTCACGAGCTACAGTTCCAAGTAACACACTATTCAAAATTTTTGGACTTGTGTAAAGTCCAATTTGAGAAATGGACTAAAAAACAGTCCAAAAATTTTGAATATACTAGTAATGTTGTTTTTTGAACTAGATTTGACAACTCAAAACAAAAGATTTGATGATTAAGTACTAAGAACATCAATGCATAACCAAATCTCTTACAAAGGTGGTCTACATAAACATCTTCATAACTTCACAAAAATCTCTTACAAAGGTGGTCTACATAAACATCTTCATAACTTCTTGTGAATTGAGCTACTATCACCTAAGAACATCAATAGATGACCAATAATAGATGACCAATTCTCTTAGAAAGGTGGTGTAAATAAACACCTTTATGTATAAGTGGTGTGCACACACCTTTATGACCATTTCTTTTAGAAAGGTGGTGTACATAAACCCTTTAGAAAGGTAGTGTAGATAAATCCTTTTATGTGTAAGTGGTGTACATATACACCTCACTTGGTATTAAAAAACACCCTTAACTATAAAAATACATTTGACATAAAGTTTAAAATACACCATTAAGTATAAAATGGACCTCATAAACAATCTTTATACACAATAATGAGAGTAAAGAAATAATTTTTATTAGGTATTCGCTTTACATAGAAGTTCAAAACTTGTGATTACAAAGCCGTCAGCCATCATGTTACTCAGTACCAATGTCCTCAATGCCATGCCCTTGACAACCAGGGTCCTGACTAATAGGCTGCTCTAAGACTGGAGTCTCAGTAGCAAGGTCCTCAGTAGTTTGCTCTTCAGTTCCAAGCACTGACTAGTAGGTTGCTCTAGAGTCTCATGACCAAGTTCTTGGTGAGTAGGGACCTGGCTACTAGGTTCTTGACTAGTAGGCTGCTCTGGAGTCTGTAAGGTCATGGTTGAAGAACCATCTATGCCTCCTGGTAACTCCTCTTGGTCATGCTTTGCCTCGTCCATACCTTCTTTGAGTAAGGCTTCCTTGCTTGATCCACTTGCATGTCCTTCACCCAACATCAAGGGTGCCTTCCTCACTTTTAATTTCAAGGGAAGTGCTTCCACCTCTTTAGCCTTACCTTTTCCTGTGACGTGCTGTACTACTACTTCTTGTTGCTGCGAGCCTTCCCATATGATGAGTGGAACCTCCTTGACTCTAGTTGACAATTGATCACCCTTATTCTTTGTGTGGATTTCTTCTTGGCATAAGTCATCGGATGTAGAGCTTTCATCCTCATCATCACCTGAGCTAGAATCATCACCCTCAGACTCACTACCCTCGTCTTCGACATTTTTCTCACTACCCTCTTCTTTGACATTTTCCTCTTCAAAGAAGGTAGTGCAACTGTAATATGTGTCAAAGAACTCAATTTGATGGGGGGTATCAATGACATTTACATTTCTACCTTGGCGTAGCAATTTCTCAACAGCAAAACCCATTCGATACAATGCTACTTCCCACCCATCATTCAGTAAATTCTGTGCCATCTATAGTATCAGATCAGGATCCATCGACTTTATGTAATCCACCATTGCTGCATCAAGCTTAATCTTATTGTCCTCAAAGTAATGAAGCTCGAGAGTCCTTAAAGGAATTTTGATTAGATTGCCACCACCCCTGGATAAGAAGCACATCAAGAAAGGCTGCAAGGCTTGAATGGCAGTGCCTTCCAAGACAGTCATATGATTACGTAGGACTATACCATGGTATACTTTTGAAAGTAAATACCCAAATGCAGACGTTAAACTCGCATACAAGGCATCCCTTTGTGATTCTGTCACGAATAGGACCAACGTTGATCTTTTCTTATCTGCCATAGGACCTTCTACGATAAACCGCACAAGTTCAACTATCCATGACACTGCAAGGTCTTGCAATTCATCTATGAAAAATACGCATGGCTTCTCCCAAGCATGACCGCTCATTGTTATGAAATGCTCTGTATCAATGCCATTGATGTGTGCAAATTTTGTATCATTCTCTGATAGCAGGATATCATAGGAGAAGCTGAATGGAGAACCATCATCTAAACCACCAATTGCTCTACCTTGGGCAGTGGACTGCAAGGCCTTTTTCTTGATGTCCATATATTCTGTCTCAACAACCTTTGGCATTTTAGCTCTTAGATCCTTTGTTGGTGTGGCATCTGCATCCATTGAAGCCAACCACTTTCTAGCCCATGTCTTATCAAGGAGTTGACTTAGGCTAAGTGCTTTCTTCTTATCCACATCAATTGACTTGCCAGCTAACTCATCATCAGATTTCAATAAAAATAATAGTGCCGAGAGAGTAGCCTCACTTTGAATCATTCGGGTGACTACTTCATCCAAGTTGCTATGCTTGCTCTTCTTTCCAAAGAAGCAGTCACCACTTAGGATCTTCTTGCATACTTCTTCTGTTATTGCATCTGGAACAAACCTTAATGCTCTCCACCAAACAATAGACATCGGTTTCTTTATTTCTTTCCTCTGAGTTGCAGTGTGCTCTGGTGTCTCAAAGGATATCTTCCCTGTTTCATATGCTTGGCAAACATCCACGATGCTCTGAAACATTGAGTCCTCGCGGAAGACAATGCAAGTAACATCCCTGTATCTTGCAACGGCGATGTTCAAATCCTTTGCCTCAACCTTATTACTTGGTATGCCTTGCGTATTGCTTACAACACCTTTCAAGCATCTATAGAACCGAGTCCTCTTTGCCATGTACTCAAATGTAGGTCTCCTACCCTTCACTGTTTGTGGCTTTCCACAGCCCATCCATAACTCCCTTGCCTTTATCAAGATCTCAGAAAGAGAAGAGCTTTTTTTCAACCTACAGCCTTTCTGATTCTAGAATGTACTTCGAGTCATCGTTAAATCTGCATATGTGACAAATGACCCGTTGAAACTTTTCCATCCACTCAATCTGTGGCAAGTTTCCTTTTCTTCCCTCATCAAGGGCAATCTTGCAAGCTTCACAAAAGTGTTGCCCATCAATGGGCTCAAACCTGCATCTTTCCAAGAATCTATTCTTTGCCAGCATGTATCTCTTCTCGATGTCAGTCCCATATCAGCTTTGGTACAAAGCCTCTCCACGAACAAAGTCACTCCTTCTAAAGTTCTCAAAAGCATCAAGAAAGTCCACGCGCTTTTGAAATGTGACATCAGGCAATGTAGGATCATCTTCTTGAAGTCTCTTAAATGCCATAGGATGAAGAGTGATATTAGTGGCAACTGGAGTTCTTGTTTTTCTCGTATCTTCATACAATTTGCGTGCAAATGTCTTATCTAGCTTTCTTTGATTTGTGAACAATGAAGCTCGATCAATAAGCATTGTGGCCATGCTGAATTGTGAAAATCCCCAAGTGTACCCCTCATCCTCTGGAGGATGTAAGTCTGCCACACTTATAGAAAAGTCTTCGAGACTTGTATCTTCTTCTTGCAGATCCTCCTATTCATCGCTATCCAATTTTTCACCTAGTTTCAAATAACTTGCACTTGAACGATCTGCACGTGGAGTAGGAGTTATTTTTGCTCTCTTTTTGGGAATAGTTGTAGAACTTGAATTTGCTCCACGATCACTCCTTCTTGTTCCTGTAGTTGCAGCAGTCGATGGTGTAGGTACAGTTGGAGATACTGTAGTTACTGCCGCAGATATTATACTTACTCTTGTTGGAGTTACCGTAGTTATCGCCACAGATATTGGCAGTACTTGAGGGTTACGTGTTATAGATGGCGTACTTACTGCTGCTGAAGGTACAACACCACCACTTGGAAATGCATCCCACATTTTCTTCAATGCTTCTAAGGCACTAAGTAATTCTTGGATCCCTCAATTGAATTTGGTAAGGGCTTCAAGAAGTGCTTGTGAGTAACTCGTAACTTGTAAACCACCTCGTCATTCTTTCCTTTGCACATAACTCCTATCAAATTGTTTTCTTTAATGTTGATGTTTGAGACCATGCCACCATTTCTTATTGCCTCTAGAGAATATTTCATGCTTGATACATTCTCTGTAGTGATCACCAAAAAATACTTTTATTTGCGCTCCATAAAATACCAAGCATGTTCAAGGTATTTGAAAGACACCTTGGAACCAAAACTGGAAGCCATAGTTTTCTGAAAAACAATCAAAAATAAAAAATGAGAATTACAATGATTTTCAAACTCAAAATATTAAATAAATTTCTAATTAAATATAATTTTAAGTTTTATTTATTTTTAATTTTTAAAATAAAATACATTAATTTATTTTTTTCATCTTTTTTTTAATTATTTTATTTTAATTAATTAATTTTTTTAATATTTAAAATTTAATTTAATTTTTTAAAAATTTTTTAAGTTTTATTTATTTTAACTTTTTTTATTTTTTAAAAATAAATTAAGTTAATTAATTTTTTTCATCTTTTTTTTCCTTTTTAAATTAAATTAAATTAATTTTTTTGTCTTTAAAAATAAAATAAAAATTTAAAGCCCTAGGTACGGGAGGGATTAGGGCAATACGTTGGGGGTTAATCCCCTCCTCTCCTCCCACCTCCCCCCATCCTGCCTCTCCCTTCCTCTTTCTTTGCCTCCCCTCCCGTCTGTGCCCTCCCATCGACCCCCTCTCCTCCCTCCCACCTTTCCCTCCTATCTGCGCCCTCCCCGCCCTCTCACCTCCTTGCTTGCCTCCTCTCCCTCCTCCCTCCCGCCTCCCCACCTACCTCCTCTCCTCCTCCCTCCCACCTCCCCGCCTACCTCCTCCCTCCCGACTGCCCTCTCCTCTCCCTCCTCCCTCCCCTCCCATCCTCCTCACTGCTCCCCGCCTTAAAAAAGAGGGAGAAGAGGGGAAGGGAGCGGAGGGAGGAAGGGAGGGGGCCAACGGGAGGGGAGGCAAGGAAGGGGGAGGGGGCGACGGGAGGGCAGGAGGAGAGGAGGGAGGGGGGGGTTAACAACCAGGGAAGGGGGAGGGGAGGCGGGGAAGGTAGGGCGGGGAGGGGGCGAGAGGGAGTGGAGGCGAGGAAGGGAGGGCAGGGAGGGGGCGAGAAGGGGGGGTTTACCCCCACCTCTTGTCCCCCCGCCCTCCCGCCTCCCCTCCCCTTCCTCGCCTCGCCCCCCACCCTCCCTTTCCCCCCCCACCTGTTGCATGCGCAACAGGTGGGGGGGGGTTAACCCCCCTCCCCGCACCCTCCCCCTCCTCGCCTCCCCTGCCCTCCCCGCGCCCTCCCCCTTCCCTACCTCCCCTCCCCTGCCCCCTCCCCTTCCCCTCCCCCGCCCCCCCTCCCCCCTGTTGCATGTGCAACAGTTGGGGGGGGCTTAACCCCCCCTCCCCGTGCCCTCCCCCTCCCCCTCCCCTGCTCCCCCTCCCCTCCCCCGCCCCCTCCCCCCTGTTGCGTGTGCAATAGGTGGGGGGGGCTAACCCCCCCTCCCTGCACCCTCCCCCTCCCCGCCTCCCCTCCCCTCCCCCACTCCCCCGCCCCTTCCCCTCCCCTACCCCTTCCCCGCGTCCCTCCCCCGCGCCCCTCGCCCTCCCCCTTCCCTGTGCCCCTCCCCCTTCCCCGCCTCCCCTCCCCCTCCCCGTCCCCCTTCACCGGCGGGGAGGGGGGGCAAGGGAAGGGGAAGGGAGGGATGGCGGGGAAGGGGAGGGAGGGGCCACAGGGAGGGGGAGGGGGAGGGGAAGGGAGGGACGGTGGGGAGGGAGGGGCCGGCGGGGGGGGGGCGGGGAAGGGAGGGGCCAGCGGGGAGGGGGAGGGGGAGGGAGAGGAGGGGAAGGGAGGGGGAAGGGTCGGCGGGGAGGGGGAGGGGGAGGGAGAGGAGGGGAAGGGAGGGGGAGGTAGGGAAGGGGAGGGGAAGGGAAGGCAAGGAGGAGAGGGGAAGGGAAAGGGGGAGGAGAGGGGAAGGGGAGGGGAAGGGAAGGCAGGGAGGAGAGGGAAAGGGGAAGGGGGAGGAGAGGGGAAGGGAGGGGGAGGGGAGGAGAGGAAGCCAGAGGAGGGAGGGGAGAAGCAGGAGGAGAGGGGAAGGGAGGGGAGAGAGGAAGTGGGAGAAGAAGGGGGAGGAGAGGGGAAGGGAGGGGAGGGAGGAGAGGGGAAAGGAGGGGAGAGAGGAAGTAGGAGGAGAGGGGATGGGAAGCATGAGGGGAGGGACGAGAGGGAGAGAGGGAGTACCTGGGTGGAGAGGTGGTGGAACTCCAAGAAAGTTGTGAAAGAGAATGAGGAGAAGTAGAGTTTTATAGGAAATGGGTAGCTTTTAGGTCAAGTCAGCTTTTTTTAGTTTTTAAGGTTTTTTTAGTTCTTTTAGGTTCACTATAAGTAGAACATTCTTCATTCTCTTTCATTCAAAGATCATTCGTTTACACTCCACGCTTCTCTCCTCTCATCAACCTGTTGTAGGATTCTCAAAAATTTTCAAAATGTTGCAAGAGGTGAGTTCATTTCTAAGCTATTGCGTACGTAAGAACTTCTAAGAATTAACTTTTTATAAATTTGAATTTGTTTTCAAATCTGATTCTTTTCTCAAAATCTTGTGTGTACGCAACAACTTCAAAAAACCATTTTTGCATGAAATCTTTTTTCCCACAAATTTTCCTCTTTACCTCAAACTCTCACAACCTATTTTCAAAAATTTCTCTCCTAACCTATTGGGCACGTAACAATTTTTCAAAAAAAAAAATTCTATTACAAATTTCTCTCTCAACCTCAAAACCACTCAAACCTCCCTACTTATTGCGTACACAACAACTTCAAAACAAAATTTAATCATAAATTTCTCCAAAAACCTCCTCAACAAAAAAAAAAAAATCTATTACAAATTTCTCTCGCAACCTCAAAACCACTCAAACCCTACCTATTGCTTACGCAACAACTTCAAAACAAAATTTAATCATAAATCTCTCCAAAAAACTCCTAAAAAAAAAAAAACAATCTATTACAAATTTCTCGCTCAACCTCAAAACCACTCAAACCTCCCTACCTATTGCGTACGCAACAACTTCAAAACAAAATTTAATCATAAATCTCTCCAAAAAACTCCTTTAAAAAACAAAACAATCTATTACACATTTCTCTCTCAATCTCAAAACCACTCAAACCTCCCTACCTATTGCGTACACAACAACTTCAAAACAAAATTTAATCATAAATCTCTCCAAAAAACTCTTCTCACGACACTTTATTACAAATTTCTCTCTCAACCTCAAAACCACTCAAACCTCCCTACCTATTGCGTACGCAACAACTTCAAAACAAAATTTAATCATAAATCTTTCCAAAAAACTCTTCTCACGACACTTTATTAATATAAGAAATCCATTTATAATATTTTTACTCCATAATATAATAAATTTTTATTAACTAATGTTAAAATATAATTTTGCTAAAAATATATATTATTAATCTATAAATTAATATAAATATTATATAATTATTATATAAATAAATATATAAATACATTAATTAAAAAAATATAACTTGAAAGGGAGGTCTTCTAGCATATGTGCTTTATATAATGCTTATTCTTAAAATAATGAAGAATTAGTGAATATATTGCTATTCTATACATTATTAACTTAAAAACTAATATAAATTTAAATTTAAATAAATATATAAATAATTAATATTATACATTAATAATATTTAAAATTATGTAGATTATATACTAATAACTTCCAATTTTAAAATGTAGTCAATCAAAGAATTGAATTAATTTTAAAAATAAGAAAATATTAAAATTTACACACTTACTTTTAGCATGTATGCTTTTCTTCCTTGTGTATAATACTTGTTAGTTAGTCAAAGAATGAAAAATTAGATAATGTATTTGTAAGGTAGGTATTTAAAACCATAGAATCTAGAAGAGATTTAGCATACTTACTTATCTTTATTACTATGTGTAATACTTTGCAAAAACCTTAAACAAAGTTTAAGGCTTTGCACAAAACTATAGTATCATTGCATCCATATCATTTTTTTACTTTAGCAACCACCAGATATCCATGGTATCCATGATATGGAATACATATTTCTTTTGAATATTTCTTATCACATACTTTTTCATTTCTTCTGATACACCATGCAACATGAATGTAAGAAAATATGAATTGGTGTGCTTTTAGCCTATGTACTTGTCCCTAATCAGTAGAATACTTTGACTAGGTAGACTTATAATTACTTAAAGTAAAGCCTTTGCAAAGGATCGTACCTTCTGATACACCATGTAGCATGAATGTAAGAAAATATGAATCAGTGTGCTTTTAGCTTATGTGCTTGTCCCTAATCAGTAGGATACTTTGACTCGATAGACTTATACTTACTTAAAGTAAAGCCTTAGGATCGTACCTATAAACAAAACACTTTGGAAAGCATATAACATATAGTCTATATATATCTAAACTAAATACTTTGGAATGCATATTTTATGTAGTCCATATACCTTAAATCTTACATCCTAAATCTTAAATCCTAAAGTTTAATAAATCTTAGGTTATACAATCTAAGCTCTTAAACTTACATAACAGTTATAATCCCTAAACCTTAAACCCTAACCCCTATAACTTAAATTCTAAAACCTAATTTTCAATTCTAAACCCTAGATTCTAGACTCTAAGCTCATGATCTTATATACTAAACCCTAAAACCTAAAACCTAAATCCTAAATCCTAAACCCTAAAACAATAATCATAAACCCTAAATGCTAAATCCTAAACCCTAAACCCTAGATTTTAAACCCTAAACCCTAAACCCTAAAAACATAATCATAAATACGAAACCCTAAACACTAAATCTTAAATCCTAAGCCCTAAATCCTTAACCCTAAATACTAAACCCTAAACCCTAACCCTAAAATACAATCAAAATTTAATGATTTTTTTCAATTTGTGCAATAGGTTTGATATATCCCCCAAACTGTTACAAGTGGAATAGGTTAATGGTGCACTCAACCTATTGCAAAAATCAAGGAATTTTCTTGATTTGTGCAATAGGTTGGATATACCCCCCAACCTGTTGCTTGAGCAACAGGTTGGGGGGTATATCCAACTTGTTGCATAAATCGAGAATTTTCTTGATTTGTGCAATAGATTGGATATACCCCCCAACCTGTTGCTCAAGCAACAGGTTGGGGGATATATCCAACAACAGGCCTTGGTTGGGGTGACCCCAACCTGTTGCTCAAGCAACAGGTTGGGGGGTATATCCAACCTATTGCACAAGTCAAGAATTTTCTTGATTTGTGCAACAGGTTGGGGGGTATATCCAACCTGTTGCACAAATCAAGAATTTTCTTGATTTGCGCAACAAGTTGGATATAGCCCCCAACTTGTTGCTCGATCTTGATTTGTGCAACAGGTTGGATATACCCCCCAACCTGCAACAGGTTGGGGATATATCTAACCTTGCACAAATCAAGAAAATTCTTGAGTTGTAGGTTGGATATATTCCCCAACTATATATCAAATTGTTGCACAAATAAGAAAAATTCTTGATTTGTGCAACAGGTCGGATATATCCCCCAACCTATTGCTTGATATATCCAACCTATTGCTCAAGCAACAGGTTGGGGGATATATCCAACCTGTTGCACAAATTAAAAAAATTCATTAAATTTTGGTTATATTTTAGGGTTAAGGTTTAGGGTTTAGGGTTTAGGATTAAAGATTTAGGGTTTAGGATTTGGAGTTTAGGGTTTAAGGTCTAGGATTTATTGTTTAGGAGTTTAGGATTTAGGGTTTAGGGTTTAGGAATTAAATGTTTAAAGTTTAGGATTTATGGTGGTTAAGATGTTTTGGTATTAATTATTTAAAGTTTAGGATGTAGGATTTAGGTTTAATGCCTTCTCTGCTAGTTTTGATATAGAAGTTATTAAGTAATAATAAGCTCAATGATTATTTATTATGTTCATTTTGAGTTGCTAATCTATTTTTGTACATAAAATAGGTATTCAAGATATCAAGAAAACTTATTTTGAGGGGGAAAAAGTAGAGATGTTATCTTGCTTCGGAGAAGTTTTAGCAATTGGCAACTTTAAGGGCTATGCTCAGAGTTTCCCATGTATAGTGGAGATAATTAAGTTGACTAGTATAGGTGTCATTCAAAATGCAATGGATAGTACTTCACATTTAGATGTCCATAATACTACGTCTCAACTACAAGTTCATAGTACTTGTAAATGGGGGTTAGCTTTCTTGAAATAAAGTTTGCCCAAGACAGTTTCCTTCAATGTCATGGAAGACACAACAGAATATTATCAGAAGAAAAAGACTATAACACAAATGGGATCCAAATTAATAAGAAGCTATAGTAGTAATCAAGAGTATCATAGTGGAATGCTCACAGGTAGTATTGAGGACATTATAGTACCAGATGTTGATGTAGAAAAGGTTTCTTGTGTTGCAAGTGACTCAAATATACTCACTGGTATAGAAGACTTGTCTTGTGTTGCAAGTGACTCAAACAGGCTCACTGGTATAGAAGACTTGTCATGTGTTGCAAGTGACTCAAATAGGCTCACTGGTATAGAAGACTTGTCCTGTGTTGCAAGTGACTCTAACAGGCTCACTGGTATAGAAGACTTGTCTTGTGTTGCACGTGACTCAAACATGCTTACTGATATAGAAGACTTGTCTTGTGTTGAGAATAATAAGATGGGACCACAAAGAAAAATACATGCAAAGATCGATGCAATAACAGGAATTGATGATATTAGTGACAATGATCATGATGTTACCACTCAAACACAAGGCAAAAGGGGCAGAGAATCTGAGACTTGTCATGCTGTTCGTAATATTGTTGCTAGCATGCCAGAGAATATAGATGGGAGAATCTTGAGTTACGAAGGAGAAACAGTTCAACCACAAAATTCAAGAGGCATTGGCAACAAATTGACATCAATGAACATGTCTACCAGATTGCCATTTCCAAGATATTATAAGGTATCAAATAATTCTCAAGCCCACACAGCATTTGATTATAAAGATGAAGATTCAAGGGAAATGGATTTGAGGGTTTGATGGTCTTATAACTAGAAAACGCAAGACACTATTTACAAAAAGAAAGTATGTGAGTGTGAAGAGGCGAAGAATCATGGCATCAATTCTAGAACCAAAGAGACATGTGATGCTATCCGAGGAGAATATGAAAACGACGCTTATGCGAGTTTGTTGCAAGAGACTTTGCATTAAAAAAGTTGGGAAAGATGATTGTGCAGCCATACGCCTTGGTATTTGGAGTAAGACAGTGCCTAATAGACATAACTATCTTCTTCAAGAGTTTTCATGCTTTCTTCATCAAGGCACTAATCGAGATTTGAGCACAAGACACTATAAACCTAGATTGAAACCCATGGTTAATGGGAGACCCATTTGCAATCGAGGATATCAATGGTTAACTGGACTATCACATGGCACATACTGGACCATCTGGGCAGAGGTGAAAGAGAAAGTTCTTCATACAAATCATGGAAATACCTACAAGCTTAAATGCCATGGAAGCACTATAAATGCAACCACAACATTAAAGCAAGTCCTCGAAGACCA
Source organism: Dipteris shenzhenensis (assembly GCF_047967505.1). Lineage (NCBI taxonomy): Eukaryota > Viridiplantae > Streptophyta > Polypodiopsida > Gleicheniales > Dipteridaceae > Dipteris > Dipteris shenzhenensis. Next base: position 44,287,694 of record NC_141607.1, read on the forward strand.
TGCATTACCACAGCCTCATCTTCAACAAACAATGCTAGATGGACGTGTCAAATGCCAATAACATCTTCCTTTGGGAATGACAAAGAAGGTCGTCCTAGAAACTATCAATAAAACTTTACAAGACAGAGACAAGAGCATGATTTCACGATCAACAACCTTGTACAAAATTTGGCATAGAGATTTTTGCCATGTCAAGACACCATCAAAGCAAAGGATGTCAAAATGTAAGACATGTGATGAATTAAAAAATGCCATTGAACATAGTAAATGTGAGCATCAGCAAGGAAGATATATTAAATGGCGATCAATCCATTTACGTAATGTGCAGGATGCTCGAAAGTTGTATGCTTCTTGGAGAGAGGAAGCTATTTCACATGTCAATAAGTCCATGTGCTGATATCACCATTGATGGCATGGACCAGAATACAACCACTTTGCCACGATATAGACGTATCCCACCGGCATTGGAGGGCAAACATGGACTAAAAACACACTTGTGTGGAGTATTAGTAAATGGATACCGAATCTTTTGTGATGTATGGATTGATAATTTGCATGACCATGATAGTAACCAAGTTGTTACATCAATCATGAAAGCAATAAGAAAGGTCAGAGATGCTCACGGATGTTTGTCTAACACATTGCGAATACAAGCTGATAATTGTTGGAGAGAGAACAAGAATAAATATATATTTGCTTTATGCTCTATGCTGGTTGGTTTGAAAATATTTGAAGAAGTGGAAGTTGGCTTTCTTCTTGTTGGCCATACACATGAAGACATAGATCAAATCTTCAGTGTTATCTTTGGTGAGTTGAAGGCAATGGATGTTTTGACAATGGAGGATATGCTATTTTGAATTGGGAAAAAAATTGGAGGTTCTCGCAAGGAAGAATCAAAAGTGGCTATCTTAGAGAGGATGGTAGATTGGAGAGCATTCATAGAGCCACATTAACAAACAGGAGATGATGCCCTAATAGGACACACAAATCCACACTACTTTTGGTTTTACATGCATAACAATATTCTAGTGATGCAATGGAAGCACTACTCAGTAGATGGAGATCATTTATGGAGTGAGTCATATGCTTTATTACAACGAATAATTCCATTGGAGGAAACTAGATTTGTTCTTGCAAAAAACAAATCACTTGACATAGATGAAATGAAAGACTTGAAAGCCTTCATTAAACATCTTCAAAGTATGATGCAGAAATATCCTGAGCAATCAACTAAGAATTTGGAGACAATTAAATCAACTGAAGCACTTATCCAATCTTTAGAAAAACAAGAAAACTTAATGAGCATTGAATACTGTGAATCCTTTTGGCCGGAACAAGCTAGGTCACCAAGTTTTCCTTTGGATATAAATATGTTAGTAGATATGGAGGAAGCAAAGGAATGCCTTTTACCTCGAAAATATTGTGGCAGGAAGGGAGACAAACCCTTACCATAGTTTATACCATCTAATGAGATTGAAGACGGTCTATTTGTTGTAGTTTGGGCAGCTGATCCAGGTTCAGAGTTGGATGACCAAGGTGGCCCAATTTGGGTTACAAAGGTTGCTAAGATAGAAAGGGATGACAAGGGAACTCCTATAACATTTACAGCTTTATGGTATGAACCAAAGCCATTGAAAAATCTCTCGAGAAGATATACAATAAAACAACTCTATGAGGGATGCTTGCAAAAGAAACATGAATGGGTTCCAAATAATGAGGGATTAACAGAGGTGGAAGTCAGTAGCATTATTCATTGCTAGAAATCAAGGACACAAAGTTTTAAAAAGAAGCATGGATACAATGTTGAAAAATGTATCACAATCCTTGATCCAAGTTGTGTCCATATTAAACATCATTTGGCAAGACTTGACCCATCAAGCACAAATACATTACATGAATCTGATGACTCTAAACGAGATTCAGATGCGTAAGATAATGTTTTGTATGCTTTTATAGATACAAATGGTGTATCTATACACCACCAATAAGATAATTTATTGTATGGTTTCTTTTTCAAAAAAAGGGTGTATCTATACACCACTTATATATTGAATTCAACAAACTCTTTTTTTTCAAAAAAATGGTGTATCTATACACCACTTATATGTTGAATTCAACAAACTCTTTTCATATGGTGTTATATTTTCACTCCATAGTGTTAAAATTGAACTAGAGTTAGGAGACTACTATTATTATTATTATACTTATTGGATGGGGGCACCATGCACGAGTTTGGGAATTATAGCTTCACTGAGCCATTTTGTTTAAAATTAGAGGTCACCACTTGACTTTTTAGCTTAATAAGGCCATATTTGTATATAAGTGACCCATTTAGTGCTCTAAAAAACCCAATTTTTTAGCTCACTAAGTGAAGTTGAGTGGAGAGGATATGCTCCAAAAAAAAGTCCAAACCAAGAGAGAAAGTCCAAAAATTTTGAATAGTGTGTTAAGTCCTATAACTCGAAAAAGAGGTCGTTCATATACAAAGAAAGGGCAAAGAAGAGAAGAGGAAGAACACGAAGAGGATGCGGAGGGTCTTGAAATGGAGTCAGATTTAGAAGCAAAAATGTTATCAATGAAGAACCTAAATCTTCGCTTGAATGAGGTTGTGACAGATGAGGATCTAGGATATATATGGGGCCAAAAGACTCAAGTTATACATGCTTCAACGGTGGTCAAAGCAAGTGTCTTCACCAACACCAGGACCTTAGATATTATCTATGCTGAAAAGATTTTCCAGGCTTTGATTGATGGAAAAAAACTAGTTGTTTATAATTTGGTACTCCATCCAAGGGCATTTTGGCCAGTCAAAGGAGATTATAGTCAATGCATCATTGACTATAATAGTCATACATGAAATAATTTCAGAGTCTGGAAAGAGTGTTGAGTTCAAGGGAGTTTCATTGAATGATTTTTTGTCTGACGACACTGCTTGGGAGAGGCCTCAGCTTTTCTTTGTCTATGAAATATCACCGGATGACATTCGTCAACTCCTTGACAGAATATTACATACCACCATTGGTAGAGTGGGACTATGTAACATAGTCATATTTGCTGATAAAGATGACAAGGAAAAAATGTCTGCTACCCTAGAAAAACAATACGGCAATGAGCTTAAGATTTACAATGGTATATACTCAAGAAAAAGGGACAAGAGAGAATGCGATCTCAAGATACAGAGTCTTGAAACCTTTTTCTTGTGCATGAAGAGCCCTTACAATGATCACTCCTTATAGAACAACAGGTGATGATGGGGTAGGGAGAGAATCGGGGGACATTGGGGAGAAATATGGCAGAGTGATAGTGGTGGAAGGGGGAGCAGAGCGGAGGGGGGGAAGAATTGGGCAAATGATTTGAGCAGCTTGGTAATCCTCAAGGGTAGGATTATAGCAAGGGAGGGGAAAAAGCTAGGTGTGAGGGGCTCAGAATTGATGAATGAGTTCTAGCTACCCTATGAAAATCCCAGCAAAAAAGCATATAGTTAGTCCCTACCTAGCTACTAGGTCACATGCACTCACACGCTTTTGCTTAGACACATAGATGATTGCATGAATAATTGTACCACACACTTTCATTCCACACTCTCAAAGCATGAATAAAAAAGATCTCTCTCTCACACACACACATAGAAAGGTCATATCGACATGCCAATCAATCTAATGATCAATGGTACGCTACATGCACATGGATGCAGGTTCAGAAAAGATGCCACCACTAAAGAGGATGCACAGAAAGAGCCCACCGCCTCAGCCACAGGACCCCCTCCAGAGTTCGTAGCCATCTACATCCTCTCAACCACGGAGACCACATGCATTTATGGTCCAAAGCAATAGCTCTAGAAGATTCAGTGCATGACTAAGCAGAACAAATGCTACCCCAGTCACAACCGGCCTACACAACCATTAACAAGGCCCAATCACTGGAACTTGTCTGGCCACCCACATCGACTTATGCTCTTTCCTAGGAAGCAACATCTTACTTAGAGCAACGGGGTCTAGGCGATTTGCATGAGAGCCTCAAATCCTTGGAGGACAGTCCTACCCTGACCACTCACATCAAGCACTTTCTCCATTCTTACTACTCTAGCAATGCAAAGGATGGCAAGTACGGTACAATCACTGTATAACAGAGCCCACTCAACATTATCCTCGATAGTACAGTCATTCAAAGGGCTTTCTCACTGCCAAAACAAGGTGGCAAATACCCTAAACGGTCTGCTGATGCAAAGTTTATCGAAGTACAGTCTCTCCTCACCAAGGGCACACTGATCCATAGAGATGGCATCTTGCTTTGCACAATCCTTGACCATCACCTCAAGGAAGTAGCACAATTCCTATCCACAATCGTGGGAATTAAGTACGACAAAGATCGCTCCCTTCCACTCTGCACATTTGTTTTGCTGAGTAGGAAGCTAAAACAAGACTGGGTCCAGCACTTCGTCATTTTCTTTACCAAGAAACTTGATGGTTCTTCAGGCCAAAAATGTAAAATTCCACACTTATTGGCTATAATCATCAAAAAAGAACTACAAGAAAGAGAAATGACTCTGCCCTAGTCACAAAAACCAATTGAGTTGGACATACCCTTCTCACCAGTATGGGAGCCATCACCAACTTCTCCAACTATCACATTGATTAGTGCAGATGCCTTAGCAGAAGTACCTCTTCTGGAGGTCGGGATTGTGGAATAGCCCCACGAGATGCTACAGCTCGGTGCACAACTGCAACCAATAAGTCTCCACCAACAACACCACTCGAGACAAGATTGGCACCTGAACCTGAGGAAAGATTGGCACCAGAGCCTGAGACTACATCAGCACTCGAACCGCCCATTGATGCCATGCCAGTCAATGAGCCACAAGGGGAGCTAGTGCCAGATCAGCAGTTTGACTATTGTACACACTGGACTGAAATGCCATTGGAACAACCTCTCCCAAAACTACAGAATCATCGGGATGGCTACATGGGCACCACTTGTATCAGCAATATCACCAGACCTCATCACCGTCTGTCACTCTCCAACATCAAGCTCGCCAAATGATCCAAATGTTAGAACTATTCACTAGCTTGGCCAAGGAAGAATATGCAAGAGAATTGGAAAGGCAGACTGCATCAGAAATCGAAGACCAATTCTAGGCAATCGCCATAGAGGTCAAGGCACTTCAGGCATAGATAGATGTGAAGGAGGGAGAAGAAGTGCACATGAACCAAGCTCTCCAAGCTCAAGAGAAGGCAATAAGGGATGTGACCTCCAACCTCCACCAAAGTCAAACACAGCTGACTACGGCAGTAGAAGCAATGGCTATCCTGTAAACCTACTATAACTCCTTGACATCTGCACATGCACAACAGACAGAGGTAGTGGCACAAGCTCAACTCACTCTAATTCACAAGAAGAAGAGCTCCAAGATTGCAAAGACAAGCTTGAAGACATGAAACAATCTTTGGCAGTACGTGCCTTCAGCATTGATGAGCTTACAAGGGAATGCCAAATCTTAAAAGACCAACTTGCTACCGTTCAAGAGGCTAGCACTTCACAAGCCCAAGTCTTGGACCAATGGTCCAATACCACTGAAGACATTCCTCAACAGGCAAAGTTCACCTTGCAAATGAGAAAGCTTAAGGAGGCATACACAACCATCTACCATCATGACGCCCCACTACAATGCACAACAGTGGTGTACCAAGAGCTTGTGGCTGCTCTACAACTGGAAGATCACCTCAACGCACACGTGCTTATCCAATGGAAGCAACTTCAAATCAGGATCATATCTGCTCATCCAACAATCAACTGGGAACGTTCCATCGGGACTAAAACCCTACGCATAATTTGCCAAGACTTGTCTGAAGATGAGAAAAATATCTTCTACCTGTCTACACATGACAGGTTTATAACACTCACGACGGATGCTTTCATTGCATATGTTTGTCTCATGGGTAGTCCTCCCCTCAGGGTTATTGCAGGTTTGTTGCCATTGCTACAAAGGCCATCCCTATTATTTACATGGCACGACATAACCGACATCCCACCCATGCAGCTGATTATCCCATCACACCAGCAAAAAGAAGTGTCGGAAGATGACAAGGCCTATCTCACATCCAACTAGTGAGTAAACATACATAGGTATGTGTAAAAAACAAATTACTTTGAACTTTCACGAACATAATACTCAAGGGCAAGGAGAATAAATTTTTTTTTCCATTTCTAGCCAACCATATCTACCCCAAGCATCAACCTTGGGTTACTACCTTAAGAAATTTTCTTTATTTCTTAAATAGAAGCCACATGATAGACAATCAAGCTAGGTAGTGGACACGAATGTGTAGAGATTGCAATTTCGATCATTTCACCTTTTTGCAGAAAAGCAAACCAAGCTCTCCATAAAGAGTTATGGCTCGGGAAGAGTTTAGGGTTAAACCCTAAACCTAAACTCAAATCCTATAAAAACCAACTCCACCCCCTCATTCTTCATCTTTCACATTTTGCCTCCATTCTCTTCTTCATTTCGAGCCCTATGCAAGACACTCCTCCCTCTCCATCGACCACCACCTTACTCCCATCCTCACATTGTAAGTGACTTCGAGCCCATCTCACAGCGATAATCCAGCCATCCACCCACCGTCCATTGTTGCACAACAATCCCGTTACATCGAGAAAGACTTGGAGAGCGTTCAGGTTACCACCTCTCCCTCCCTTTCGATTTCCGTTCGTCAAGTTTTTTATTTGCTCTCTCTTTTTTCCCCTCCCATTTCCACAACTCCCCTCCATCTCCACCTCCCCCTCCCCCTTCCCCCTCCATTTCCACCACCCCCTCCCCCCTCCATCTCCATTTCCATCTCCCCATCCCCCTCCCCCCTCCATTTCCACCTCTCCCTCCCCCTTCCCCTCCATATCCACCTCACCCTCCCCCTTCCCCCTCCATTTCCACAACCCCCTCCCCCCTCCATCTCCATTTCCACCTCCCCCTCCTCCTCCCCCCTCCATCTCCACCTCCCCCTCCCCTCCATCTCCACCTCCCCCTCCCCCTCCATATCCACCACCCCCTCCCCCCTCCATCTCCATTTCCACCTCCCCCCTCCATCTCCACCTCCCCCTCCCCCTCCCCTCCATCTCCACCTCCCCCTGCCCCCTCCCCCTCCATATCCACCACCCCCTCCCCCTCCCCCCTCCATTTCCACCTCCCCCTTCCCCCTCCATCTCCACCTCCCCCTCTCCCTTCCCCCTCCATTTCCACCTCCCCCTCCCCCTCCCCCCTCCATCTCCATATCCACCACCCCCTCCCCCTCCTCCCTCCATTCCACCACCCCCTCCCCCTCCCCCCTCCATCTCCACTTCCACCTCCCCCTCCTCCTCCCCCCTCCATCTCCCCCTCCCCCCTCCCCCTCCATATCCACCACCCCCTCCCCCTCCATCTCCATTTCCACCTCCCCCTCCCCCTCCCCCCTCCATCTCCACCTCTCCTTCCCCCTTCCCCCCTCCCCCTCCCCCTCCCCCCTCCATCTCCATCTCCACCACCCTCCCTTTTCCCTCCATCTCCATCTCCACCTCCCCCTCCCCCTCCCCCCTCCATTTCCACCTCCCCCTCTCCCTTCCCCCCTCCCCCTTCCCCCCTCCCCCTCCCCGTCCCCCCTCCATCTCCATCTCCACCACCCCCCTTTTCCCTCCATCTCCACCTCCCCCTCCCCCTGCCCCCTCCATCTCCACCTCCCCCTCTCCCTTCCCCCTCCATTTCCACCTCCCCCCTCCATCTCCACCTCCCCTCCCCCCTCCATCTCCGTCTCCACCACCACCCCCTTTTCCCCCTCCCCCCTCCATTTCACCAACCCCTCCCCCCTTCCCCCCTCCCCCTTTCCCCCCTCCATCTCCCCCTCCCCCCCTCCCCCTTCTCCCCCTCCCATCTCCACAACCCCCTTCTCCCCTTCCCCCTCCCCCCCCTCCATCTTCACCACCACCTTATCCCCCCCTCCCCCCTCCAACACCACCTCTTTCTTTCTCTCTCTCTCACTCTCTCTCTCTCTCTCTCATTCTCTCCCCCTCCCCCCCCCCCCCCCCCCTCTCTCTCTCTCTCTCTCTCTCTCTCTCTCTCTCTCTCTCTCTCTCCCCCTTACCCCCCTCTCTCTCTTCTCTCCCCACTCTCCCCCTCCCCCCCTCTCTCTCTCTCTCCCTCTCTCTCTCTCTCTCTCTCTCTCCCTCGCCCCCTCTCTCTTTCTCTCACTCTCACACTCTCTCTCTTTTCTCTCTCTCCACTCTCTCTCTCTCTCTCTGTCTCTCTCTCTCTCTCTCTCTCTCTCTCTTCTCTCTCCCCCCCTTACCCCTCTCTTCCCCCTCCTCTCTCTACCATCCCCCTCCGCTTCTCTCTTCCCCCCCGCTCTCTACCACTTCCCCCCCCTCTTCCTACCACCCCCCTCCCCCTCCCCCTCTCCCCTCTCCACCCTCCCCCCCACCCCCCGCCACGCCCCGGCGGGGCCCCGCAGAGTGAATTGAGACACTGCAATCAGGGTGAATGTGGGGACAGGAGCTATTAAACCAATTATGCCTAGAGCATTGGATGACACATCTTCCACGACAATCTCAAGCAAATCAGCTCCCCTGCAACAGCATTCCATAGCGGGTGACTCACAAAGCAATGTCAATAACTGGATACAAACATTGGCAACCATCGACAACTGCCATTCATTAGACCCCATCTTCTCACAGATCGATGCTAAGGCGTTACAGGTAGATCCTCCACTCCAACATGAAGAACCAATCGATCTAGAGATGCCATTCTTTATGGCTATCGAATGGGATAATGAACCTGAAGAAGGTACCAATACCAATGATGACTCAGATTTTCCTTGGGACCTTGAAATAGAGGCTGCGAATGCTGTAATTGAAGATCAAATCTTTGATAAGGACTTAGCCATTCTGCATGCCCTAATGGCAGTCGAGCTCCCAAAAGTTGAACCTCTGCAGTTAAATAACAGCAGAAGATCCCACAAGAAAGCTGAAAGAGGAAATCGCAGAAAGGCCAAGACCGAGCAATTCAATGAATTCGAACGAGTCCAAACAAGGATTGTCGAACTATACCTTACAAAGTCAGCTCCCTCAAAATCAGAACCACCGCCTCTTAAATGGTCGCCTGAGGGACTGGAAGGAGTATGCACAGCAAATGAACCCTTACTTGGAAACACCTTACCAGTGGAAAAGTTACCCCACAGTTTTCAACGAAAGAAGTTTCGGACATATAAGCCACATGTGCGGATGAAGCTCGATCAAGAGACTTCAGAAAAAGAAAGTCAAGAAAAGCCTAACAAATTAATAAATGCAACTATGCCACCCAGCACACATGACACATGTCAGGCTACTTCAACCCCATCAGAGGCCGCGATCTTCGCGAAGTGCCAGAATACTTCAAGAATTATACAAGTGGTAGTGCTCCAATAGCAATGCCAAGACCACTGAGAGAATCTGAAGTTCAAGAAACCAATAGCATTGGTGAAACTCCAATCTATGAGGGACCGGAAAACCATGGACAATAAACCTCGCCCTTGAAGGGGAGGAAGAAAAATTGGTTCTCATTGGGAAACAGCTTTGTCAAGAAGATGAAACCAAACTCAAAGAACTCCTAATGGAATACCGTGACTGCCTAGCATGGTCATACAAAGAGATGAAAGGAATTTCACTAGAAGTGGCAGTACACACAATACCTATAAGGAAGGTGCTCACCCTAAGGTATGTGGACCTTATTGCACAAATCCTAAATATGGCACCATGGTTTATGACGAGCTGGAAAAACTCCTAGATGCCCGATTCATCTACGAGATAGAGCACACTGATTGGGTTTCACCCATTGTCATTGTACCTAAACGCAACAAGAAGCTTAGAATATGCGTAAACTTAAAAAATGTGAATGCCACCACAATTAGGGATCACTATCCCCTACCCTTAACAGAAACAGTATTAGAAAAGGTGGCAGGATCTGAAATATATAGCTTCTTGGATGGCTTCAGTGGCTATTACCAAGTCCAAATTGCTCCTCATGACCAATCAAAAATAGCATTTTCTACATAATGGGGTATTTTTGCATATCAAGTCATGCCATTCGGCCTTTGTAATGCCCCAACCACATTCCAACGAGTCATGTTCACAGCTTTCAAGTCATTTTTGAATAATTTTTTACAAGTGTTCTTGGAGGATTTGTGCATCCATTCAAACAAACAGGACCACTTCAAATGTCTTGAAGAAGTACTAATCAAATGCAGGGAGTATGGCATCTCCCTAAATTCAACAAAATGCTAGTTCATGGTCACCCACGGAGTTGTTTTGGGACACATCATCTCTCAACATGGGATTTCAACTAACATGGACAAAATCAAAGTCATCATGGAATTGCCTCCTCCTACAAATTCCAAAGGTGTACAGGTCTTTATGGGACATGCCGACTATTATAGAAGATTTATATTGCAGTATGCCATGATAGCTAGACCACTTTACAAATTATTAGTGGAGTTCTTATGGACCGAAGAGTGCGACCAAGCCTTTGAGCTTTAAA